>NW_027330956.1:0-74834 GCF_022965805.1 Primulina eburnea
TATACCTCTTTTGATTTTTCTTTTATCTTTCCCCGTCCAATCCGTTCTGTCTATAATCATCTCGATAAATACCTCAATCCTTTCAGATTAATCCCAGATTATGATAATTATACCCAATTCATTTCAAATTACGGTAATCCAATTCTTGGGCCTTACATTTCTCCCCCTCTTAGATCCGAGTTCGTCCTCGAACTCTCACTAAATTAATTCAAATCTATCAGAAGAAATGTATAATAGAGTTTAACATCCAAACTCATTTCATTAACATCAATCTGAGGTATCTTTCTTCCCTAGATCTTGACTTCAAACGGAAACACTCATTCAAGAAGTATAATGTCATAATACTACTACTTGAAATGATTCGTGACATGATCAATCGTAAACTATTGGCTACACAGCATCCGTATATGCCAATCAATAGTTCTATAACAAATCAGTATCCTCATTTATCAATCCTAGTCAAGGACATATTAAATTTCCAGTTCCAATTACCAATCGTCATCATCCGACATTGGCCTATGTCAACGTAAATTCCGAGCTGTTTTCATTTCTCCTTCTGAATCACACTCCTGATCGATCAAATCAAATCTCAGAGATCCTTCATACAACGGAAATTAACAGTTCTCACTGTATCAAAATTTCTAAGAATGCTATCTCAATACGCATTTGATAGCTATCGTCGTATGAAAATTCATAAATAACATTCAGTTATTTCAACTAGTGCTAACATCACGCACTACAACTACTGAATATCCTCCAGTATCCGGATAGTTCGCTCCGACTATCCTTCAACTATGCACAATAAAGAAAAGAGTTAACTGTATATATTGCCAGAAGTATAAAAGCAACCAAACTCCTGGTATGATATATTCTACTTTGGCATTCAATACAGTCTGACCTCTTTTCTAGCACAATTTCAGTCGTCTAATAGTATCTGTACATCGTCCTGTAAAACATAATAGCGGCAGATTTGAACAATCGTTCAATCATAACCACTATCTTGGAAAGATTGTAGTAGTGTCGTCACACAATCCTCAGAAATGTACTCCCATTTCTATTCGAGAATCGACAATCAAGATAACTAATTTCCTTGTTTCTATCTTTCTGTCTTCAACTGTTGGCAATATAGATATTTCAATACATATTCTGCCACAACTGATCGCCTTTGTTCATATCAAAACATACTTTCAAATTTCATACCTGTTCTGTTACGGAAAAGAATACTGAATCGATCACCGTGCACTTCTGACCCTGTCTGTCATTCCAGATTCGGAATATTCGGCACAAACAAGATATATATGTATAACAGTAATACCTACCTGATGCTCTGATCGACGCTCAGATTCGGTTGCACTGTATATAATCGCACTCATATATCACAATCGGTATTATATACGGATTCCGAATAATATCAATATCGGCTCCGATTCGAGTATAAATCAATATCTGATAATGCTGACTAACTAATCACATCTTCAAGTCGTTTAGATTAATTGCTATATCTTCTTCGAATGTACTGTCCCCCAAACAATATCATCTGTCTCAATACTGTTCAGAACCATAACAATTCGCAAGCAATTTCAAAACAACAATCGGATATAATAATCTACCAGACTCCAGCAAATATAACTATCTGATATTGCTGTTGTTTCAGTCAGTAATCACTGTCCTCAACTATCTTTATATCCAAACCATTTTGTATTCAATAATCTGAACTCCCAGATTATTCCATACCAGATATTCAATTCAATCAATCTTATATCACAAGTATATCAACGCATCATAGATACACGGTATAAAATCATCAGAATACCTCTGAACACAGTATTCTTCAATCCATGACAGAACTGAGATATCTCATAGAGAAATACATATTCAGATATAACTCTAACTCTCAAGTCATAAATCATCAAACTGATATCTCAATTCTTTTAATTCATTCAGTATTATTCTATACAGAATTCTAAAATAACACCAGTACCTGGTATAGAATCAAGGCTGTAATCCATTTCCCTGATACAAAGCAAATCTAAAATCTAAATCTGCGAGACTATAGCAAATCTCCTGCTATCGACAAATCAGCTCCTGATATGCTCAATTTCAGTAATCAACTGAATATATAAGGAATTACTCCATTCCTTTCTAGAATCATCGAATCAAATAATACGGATATCAAAGAATTCAAAATCGAGAATTCTTACCGTACATTATTTATTCTTTGGCCCTTTCAGGTCAAAATCTTACCATCTCCTGGCAAGAATCTATACTCACTCTGTACTTGTTATTATATATCAATAATATAGTTAAAATCAAACAACACAAGTACAACATCATCTAATTCCATCTTATTCTCATTTTACTGCAGTATATGATATTTACAGAATTCACTGATAACAATCTTTTCCTCCAAAAGATTAAAACAGAACTTAATACTACAGTATACACAGACCCAACATGTACAATGTATATCAATGCAACTCAGTCAAAGATAATCATAAAGAATGCATTAGTATATATCAATACATATGCAATCTCATCATAAAAGACCAGTACCTGTCACTGTATCATCAAGTGTGTCCTGGGTCTGTTTCTCGATCACCCCCCCCAGATGATCCTGCTCCCTGAAATCTTCGGGCACCTTTCTGTGGACATACCCTAGCAAAGTGTCCTTGCTGTTTACAAACACGGCATCTACTATTCACTCCATGACATTGCTCCGTGGAATGTCTTCCCCCGCAATTTCTGCAATAGATGCCAGTATAATTCGGACTAGAGCCACTGGAGCTAGATGAACCGCTCCCAAACTTCTTGAATTGCTTCTTTTGAACTTTCAACATTTCTTTCTTTCCACCACTGCTACTGCCAATCTCTATTCTGGAAGGCAGTTGTTGTGGTATCGGTGTTGGAAGAACATATGAAGCTTCTTTTTGTCTCAGTAGAACGGTTTCTGCTCTTCTGGCTCGATTCAGAGTATCAGCAAAATTACTCGGTTGTTTCACCGTCACTAAGGTGCGTATTTCCGGATTCAAGCCCTTGATAAACTGCTCAGCTACAGCTGTATCATTTCTAGCCACTTGCGGACCAAACGGTAACAAGGTAAAGAAATGGGCCAAATATTCATCGATCTTCAATGTACCCTGCATCAAATTTGCAAATTCTGCACTTTGGTCCTCTCGATATGATAGAGGTACAAACCTTTGATAAAATTCAACTTTGAAAAGTTTCCACGTAATCGTGAAACCACGCTGTACTATGGCTTCCCGGTTTACCAGCCACCAACTCCTAGCGACTTCCCTTAGTTGATTCCCAACCAGTTTAATTCTGCACTCGTCTGTGAATCCCAGAAATTCAAACAGCATTTCGATCTCCTCCAGCCAAGTCTCACAATTAGCTGGTGTCTCAACACCCCTCAAAATCGGTGGTTGAAATGACTGAAATCTTATCATCTGTGTTTCCATCAGAGTTTCAGACACATCCATCTGATCATAAGAGGTACTACCCCGTTCTGGAATTCGTCTAGGAGGAATATCTGATAATCACAGACGTTAGTAATAACATGAGACAAATCCGTCTCAATCCCAATCCTGATCAGCTTACCTCTGATCAATCATTGGTTCTGATCCAGTTTCATATAATATATATTACCAAATCATCTCCGATATCCAGGTAACATGTAGCTTAATACACAGTAACAACATACTGAAATCTTAGCAGATACAATGTTATTTCAACATTATATGCATTTCTATGCCATATAAATCCAGGCAATAAAACATAATATCATGCTAGCATACACATGCAAGGAAAGAAAACTCATTCTACCCCGCTCACTCTTCTCTATCTCAGTGCTAAGGAACCTACAGTTCAAGGACCTACAGCTCTGATACCACCTGTTGTGGGGACCCGGACGCTAATCAAGTTGTTAATCATCATTGGGACTAATTAATCAATTATAAAACAGGGTCTAAAAAAAAAATTTCCTTTTTAAATTGCGGAACGTAGTGAAATAAAACATATACATCTCAGTATATAAAGTACAAATTCTGTATTACAAACATTTATTCAAACTAGAGTTTAACGACTAATGTCAAGTGCTCAAACCCTATCTCAGATCAAAGTCCGAAGTCTCCACTCTAACTCGATCTCTCCTCATCTCTTCGACCCTGAATCTGTCCCACCTGTTGTCAAGTACACATACAGACAAGACAACAGCCGGATAAACCGGTGAGAATAACTCCCAGTATAAATCAATGAAACATGCAATCATATAAACCAATATAAAGCATGTAATCAGGTATCAACAATATGTAACGAATCTGAAACATAATCAATAACACATTGTCAACTATACTCGTAGCTACATAATTCAGACTAGACTCAATCCTAGTCTAGGGATCCCGGTTCCAGAAGTTGGCATGTATATATCGACTAACAGTAATAGAAAAGACTCCAGTTCTATCCACGTCGATATAGTATCGATTAACAGTAATAGAAAAGACTCAAGTTCTATCCACACCGATACAGTATCGATTAACAGTAATAGACGAAGCCCTGATTCTATCCACATTGATATATTATCGATTACCAGTAATAGAGCAAGCCCTGATTCTATTCACATTGATATGATATCGATTACCAGTAATAGAACAAAGTCCGATTCTATCCACATCGATATACCATCGATTAACAGTAATAGAAGGAACGATGAATCTATCCACATCGATATAATATCAATTAACAGTAATAGAAGAAGCTATACGTCTATCCACATCGATATAATATCAACTAACAGTAATAGAAGAAGCTATCAATCTATCCACATCGATAACCAACATCCAGTGACAGTCTTTGGCACATCCGCCAATACACAATCTTATGACATCGTGCAATGTGCCCGTGGTGATCCCACCACTAACGGCACTTCTGTCATAAGATTACTCTTCTAATACCTGTAATCTATAACTCCAGAAAACAAGTATATCATCAATCAATGCAAATATCAATGCAATAAAGTAAAGTATGTGATTTAGGGAAACCCAAGTCTAAATCGACTCAAGTCCATCTCCCAATACCACATTGACTTATACCTTTGTCTTCATGATCTGACGAAGACGAAGACTCCATTTCACATCTGTCCATGTCCATCTGAATTCACAATATCAAATAGACTGTGTCAATCTACAGCTCAATTCAAAGCCTATTCTGATCAATATCGAATCAACACACAATTCAATTCATATCGACATTATCACGATATAATCACAATCAATACTGAGTCTGATCAATATCAATTCGCTGATGTTTCGATGGTATAATAATACAATCTCAGTAACCCCGTCAATCCCAACATCACCGATATAATACAGAGACTCCTAATCAATATCGATACCAATTCTATATCAATTCTGTACAATCCCGCAATCCCGGCAATACAATTTTGATACAACAATTCAACAACTCATCTGATCCCAATCTGACTAATATCAACATATCCAGTGATATAGTACAAATTAGATATCAATCCCCGTATCACAAAATCAATAATACAATGATTCTGATATCAATTCAGTATATTTCAATCGAATAAACTCTGAAAATTCATAACAATTCCATACACAGTCCGTTCTTCAATCTGACTTCAGATATATGATGTCTACTGTGTCAAGAACATCATATCTAACTCCTATTTAATTTAGACAATATCATAAATTCAAAACATGTCTGAACGTAGCAAAACTTACGTCCAGTTGTAGCTTACGTTGATAGGAACTCGGTACTGAAGTCGGATTTAAAATCTGACGGACTGATCGCTCGCAACTCACGATAACAATTCTCGAAGAACACCTGAGCTCCTTTCCTCGATTTTCTCCTTTCTCTACTGATAAAATCGATTGTATGTATATATATATATATACAACTCGTGCATGAGAAACAAGTGGCGAGTTTTCGTAATGCATGCCGCGCGCATATGCGCGCACAAAGCCGCGCATATGCGCCGGTAGTTCTGCCCGGCACTTTCTGCCTCGCGCGCATATGCGCGTGTCTACTCGCGCATAGGCGCCCAAGATTCTGTCCCTGCCGCGCATATGCGCGCCTCCTGCCGCGCATGTGCGCCGATGGTTCTGGACAAATGGCGCATGTGCGCGCATTCCAATCGCGCGTGTGCGCGGGGACTTCGTTTTATACCTCTTTTGATTTTTCTTTTATCTTTCCCCGTCCAATCCGTTCTGTCTATAATCATCTCGATAAATACCTCAATCCTTTCAGATTAATCCCAGATTATGATAATTATACCCAATTCATTTCAAATTACGGTAATCCAATTCTTGGGCCTTACATTTCTCCCCCTCTTAGATCCGAGTTCGTCCTCGAACTCTCACTAAATTAATTCAAATCTATCAGAAGAAATGTATAATAGAGTTTAACATCCAAACTCATTTCATTAACATCAATCTGAGGTATCTTTCTTCCCTAGATCTTGACTTCAAACGGAAACACTCATTCAAGAAGTATAATGTCATAATACTACTTGAAATGATTCGTGACATGATCAATCGTAAACTATTGGCTACACAGCATCCGTATATGCCAATCAATAGTTCTATAACAAATCAGTATCCTCATTTATCAATCCTAGTCAAGGACATATTAAATTTCCAGTTCCAATTACCAATCGTCATCATCCGACATTGGCCTATGTCAACGTAAATTCCGAGCTGTTTTCATTTCTCCTTCTGAATCACACTCCTGATTCGATCAAATCAAATCTCAGAGATCCTTCATACAACGGAAATTAACAGTTCTCACTGTATCAAAATTTCTAAGAATGCTATCTCAATACGCATTTGATAGCTATCGTCGTATGAAAATTCATAAATAACATTCAGTTATTTCAACTAGTGCTAACATCACGCACTACAACTACTGAATATCCTCCAGTATCCGGATAGTTCGCTCCGACTATCCTTCAACTATGCACAATAAAGAAAAGAGTTAACTGTATATATTGCCAGAAGTATAAAAGCAACCAAACTCCTGGTATGATATATTCTACTTTGGCATTCAATACAGTCTGACCTCTTTTCTAGCACAATTTCAGTCGTCTAATAGTATCTGTACATCGTCCTGTACAACATAATAGCGGCAGATTTGAACAATCGTTCAATCATAACCACTATCTTGGAAAGATTGTAGTAGTGTCGTCACACAATCCTCAGAAATGTACTCCCATTTCTATTCGAGAATCGACAATCAAGATAACTAATTTCCTTGTTTCTATCTTTTTGTCTTCAACTGTTGGCAATATAGATATTTCAATACATATTCTGCCACAACTGATCGCCTTTGTTCATATCAAAACATACTTTCAAATTTCATACCTGTTCTGTTACGGAAAAGAATACTGAATCGATCACCGTGCACTTCTGACCCTGTCTGTCATTCCAGATTCGGAATATTCGGCACAAACAAGATATATATTGTAGTATCCCGATTCCTAATTTGAGTTAATTATTGGATTAATTATGTTTTCGGTGGGATCGGAAGGACCGAACATGGTTCGGATCGTACGATCATGGTTCGGATCGTCCGAGCCAGGTGTCGGATCGTCCGAGCCAGGTGGCTGGACCCGTGGCAGACATGCAGAATTCGGATCGTCCGAGCAAGGGTTCGGATCGTCCGAGACAGGTGGCTGGACACGTAGAACACATGAAAGGTTCGGATCGTCCGAAGTGGGTTCGGATCTTCCGAAGTGTACCGGATCGGAGCTTCCGAAGTGGATCAGAGCGTCCGAACATTGGCTATAAATAGTGGCGCGAGGCTTCATATTTGACTCGTCATTTCAGAGGATTCCAGAGCGTTTTAGTCGTTTCTGAGAGGTTTCTAGTATTTCCCGAGGTTCAGGCGCTAGCAGGGAGCTACTGGTTTTGCAGCGGAGCTGTGCTCTAGTTGGGAGCTAGCGGCATCAGTGGGCTGACTGCGGACGCAGGCGGGAGTCTAGGGCTGATTGTTAGGATCTGCTGGTTTGAGGTACGAAAGTACTATCCGAGATATCCTGGTCGAGTATACATTCTTATATGTGTTGCATGATTATGTGGTGCATTGATATATGTCATATGATGCATGCTATTATGTCACGTTTATTACTGCATGTTGCATTTCATGTTGAGCCGTATCTCCTTCGAGATAGCCTTTATTGTTGAGCTGTATCTCTTTCGAGATAAGCTATATCTTGTGGGGCCGCTCAGCCCTGTCTTGTGGACGCATGGACACCGAGAGTACACAGTGGCCGACGGGTCCGGAGGGCTTCGGTGATCCGGGACATTTTAGGTCCACTTCTGTTCTTGTAGTGGATGCAGTGACCCAGAGGAGTACCGCGCGGTACTATCCACTTGGCACCTCTAGACTGAGCATATTGAGATCTTTTTTGACTCCTGTTTCTTGACTACCCTGGTATCATATCATAGCATGTGTATTTCATATAGGTTTGTATACTCATGCTTTTGTACTGGGCGTTCTTATCGCTCACGTCCTCGGTTTTGTTTATCTTGGACACCCCATTCTCTCGGGGCAGGCCTCAGGTTGGATGGCTCAGGAGGAGGAGGAGGAGGACGTTGAGTAGCTGGTTGGTTTAGTTTCAGTACTCTTTGATTCGATATGGTTGTACCGTATATTTTTATTTTAGTTTGAGTTGTTCTGGATTTTTCAATTGGGTTGTATAACTATTGTTGTTGACCACTTTTCCGCTATTATCTCTGATTATTATTATTAAGTTAATCGCATGCTTAGTTCTTGATTAGTAGGTGATTCTGGAACGGGTCACTACATTTATGGTATCAGAGCATGCATATGATTTTGGGATATAGATTTCTGTTTTGGGATTTTCGTTGACCATTTTACCATTTTCCCCATTCTATGTTGTAGCGATGGCTGACCACTTTGGTGATGAGAGTAGTCAGGGGAGTGTAGGTCGTTGGGGTGACCAGGACGATCGTAGGCGTCATCGTGAACATCGTCATCGTCGGGATGGTCCTAGGCGTTTTGAGTTACACCGTTTTATTCAGATGGGGCCTAAGCCTTTAGTTGGTGGTGAGACTCCCGATGATGCTGAGGATTGGTTAGAGCGCATGGAGAGTTGTTTCCGTGCATTCCAGTGCACCGAAGAGCAGCAGATGGAGACCCTTAGTTTTCTTCTTGAGGGCCGTGCGCGCAAGTGGTGGCGATCGACTTCTGCGCCGATAGTCCAGTCTCAGGGTAGGGTGACTTGGGCCGATTTCCGTGCAGCTTTCATGCAGCTGTATTTTCCTCCAGCCCTTCGCCAGGCAAAGACGATTGAGCTCCTGAACCTTAAGCAGGGTAGTATGTCTGTTGATGAATATCAGCAGAAATTCTTCGAGTTGTTACCCTTTGCTCCTCATATTAGTGGCAGTTCTGAGGCCAAGTATGACCATTTCTTTCAGGGTCTTAACCAGGAGATCTTTGATCGAGTCACTGTCTGTGATAATCCTACTTCTTATGATGGGTTAGTGAACCGGTGTCGACAGGCAGAGATCAGTCTCCAGCGTGGTAGGGCTATTCTTTCTTCCAGACCTCCGAGTACTTTGAGCCCTCGATCTCAGTCTTTCAAGAAATCTGGTTCTTCTTCTTCTGGATCTGGATCGCGGTCTAGCGGTGTTTTTCGCTTTGGTAAGAAGAAGGTTTCTTGTGTGCATTGCGGGAAGAACCATCCATCGGAGCAGTGCCGATCAGCCGCGGGAGCTTGTTTTCAGTGCGGAGAGATGGGTCACCTTAAGAAGAATTGTCCTCAGTTGCGAGGTGGAGCAGGATCTGGTTCCGGATCTCAAACGACCGTTCAGCAGAGGAGGCAGGGTCAGGCAATGGGTAGTTCAAACCTTCGACCTCGTGCCCAAGGTCAGGTATTTGCGCTGAACCAGGATCAGGCTGCAGATGAGACAGAGAGAGTCATAGCAGGTACTTTTCATTTATGCGGTATTCCGGCTTTTGTCCTTATTGATACTGGAGCATCACATTCCTTCATTTCTGCACGATTTGTTAAGCGTCATAAGTTACCGTATGTTTCTCTAGACGTCATTCTTTCTGTTTCTACTCCGATGGGTCATTTGGTGTTAGCAAAGCGTCTAGTGATGGGTTGTCCCTTAGATTTTGAGGGTAACGAGTTGATTGCGAATCTTATGATCCTGGAGATGGAAGATTTTGATTGTATTATGGGTATAGACCTATTGACTACCTACCGAGCTACTGTGGATTGTTACCAGAAGCTTGTTCAGTTTCGTACGACTGAGAGCTCTAGTTGGTTTTTCTATGGTGAGGGAGCGCGACCTCCGATGCCAGTGGTATCTGCTCTGAAAGCCTGTCGTGCTTTAGAGTCGGGCGGGGAAGGCTACCTCATCTATGCGATTGATTCGTCCACAGGTAGTGTTGGTATAGATGATATTCCAGTGGTTTGTGAGTTTCCTGATGTTTTCCCAGATGAGATTCCTGGTTTTCCTCCGATTAGAGAGGTGGAATTTGGCATCGAGTTAATGCCAGGAACTACACCGATTTCTCGTGCCCCCTATCGTCTGGCTCCGTCAGAGATGAGGGAATTGAAGCAGCAATTGCAGGATCTTCTTGATAAAGGTTATATTCGCCCGAGTGTTTCACCTTGGGGAGCTCCAGTCTTGTTTGTCAAGAAAAAGGATGGATCAATGCGATTGTGTATTGATTATCGCCAGCTGAATCGTGTGACGATCAAAAACAAGTATCCATTACCTCGTATCGATGACTTGTTCGATCAGCTTCAGGGTACCTCTGTTTACTCCAAGATTGACTTGAGATCGGGATATCATCAGATGAGAGTCATAAATGATGATATTTCCAAGACTGCATTTCGTACGCGATATGGGCATTACGAATTTCTAGTTATGCCATTCGGATTAACAAATGCGCCAGCAGTGTTCATGGATCTAATGAACCGAGTCTTTCGGGATTTTCTAGATCAGTTTGTTGTGGTGTTCATCGACGATATCTTGATTTATTCTCATAGTGTGGAAGAGCATATCCAGCACTTGAGGATTGTGTTGCAGATTCTTCGTGAGAAGCAATTGTATGCTAAGCTGAGTAAGTGCGAGTTCTGGATTGATCGTGTAGTATTCCTTGGTCATGTGATTTCCAAGGAAGGAATTTCTGTGGACCCTAGCAAGATTGAGGCAGTGCTGAATTGGTCACATCCGACGACGGTGGCCGAGATTCGTAGTTTTCTAGGTCTGGCGGGGTATTATCGTCGCTTCATAGTGAATTTCTCCCAGGTAGCTAGACCATTGACGCAGCTTACTCGGAAGGATGTTCCATTTGAGTGGTCATCTGAGTGCGAAGATAGTTTCAGAGAGCTTCGTCGACTTCTGACTTCTGCACCTGTTTTGGCGTTACCGTCAGGATCTGATGGTTTCAGTGTTTACACCGATGCCTCTTTTCAAGGCTTAGGGTGTGTGTTGACGCAGAATGGTCATGTGATCGCTTATGCTTCCAGGCAGTTAAAATCTCACGAGGAGAAGTACCCTATTCATGATCTAGAATTAGCTGCTATTGTGTTTGCGCTAAAGATCTGGCGTCATTATTTGTACGGGGTTAAATTTGAAATCTTTACTGATCATAAGAGTCTGAAGTATCTGTTCACTCAGGCTGAGTTGAACATGAGACAACGTCGTTGGATGGATTTACTTAAAGATTATGACTGCGAAATCAAGTACCATCCAGGTTCTGCGAATCTCACAGCCGATGCTCTTAGTCGCAAGGTGAGAGCCTCTGCACTTCAAACCAGTGCTATGTCTAGTACTGTCCAGGATTGTTGTTCATTGGGGTTTAATTTCAAACATCGGAAAGGTATGGAGAGCATTCGTGTTGCTACCATTTTATCTGAGCCCACTTTGTTCACTCGGATTCGAGATGCTCAGATGTCTGATCTCAAGACTCAGAGATTAGCTCGGTTAGTTGGTGGAGATAGCAATTTCCATTATCAGTCTAATGGTCTTCTGTGTTTGTCTAATCGGGTTGTAGTACCAGAGGATGATACTTTGAGGGAAGAGATCTTGTCTCAGGCTCATCGAAGCAAGCTGAGTATTCATCCAGGAAGCAACAAGATGTATAAAGATTTGAGGACACGGTTTTGGTGGAAAGGGATGAAGCGCAGCGTTTATCAATTTGTCTCCAAGTGTCTAGTTTGTCAGCAAGTTAAGGCAGAGCACCGTCGACCGGGAGGATTATTGTTGAACTTACCTATTCCTGAATGGAAGTGGGAGCATATTGCGATGGACTTCATTACTCACTTGCCATTATCTTCGAGGAACAGTGATGCTATTTGGGTAGTGGTGGATCGACTCACCAAGTCTGCTCATTTTCTGCCATATAACCGTGATTTTACTTTCGATCGTATGGCTCGATTGTATATTCAAGAGATTTTACGTTTGCATGGAGTGCCAGTCAGTATTGTTAGTGACAGAGATCCTCGTTTTACCTCACGATTTTGGGGTAGTTTCCAATCAGCATTGGGTACGTCACTAAGTTTGAGTACGGCTTATCATCCAGAGACCGACGGTCAGACATAGAGGACTATCCGTACACTTGAGGATATGATGCGAGCTTGTGTTATGGATTTCGGGACCGCTTGGCAGGATCATTTGCCTTTGATTGAGTTTGCGTACAACAACAGCTATCATCGTAGTATTGGTATGGCACCATTTGAGGCGTTGTATGGGCGACGTTGTCGTACTCCGTTATTCTGGGACGAAGTTGGGGAACGACATGTTGAGGGACCGGAGTTAGTCCAGCAGGCTATTGATAAAGTTGCAGTAATCAAGAAACGGATTAAGATTGCTCAGGATCGACAGGCTAGTTATGCGAACACCAAGCGTCGACCTCTTCATTTTCAGCCAGGTGAGAAAGTGTTTCTCCGAGTTTCGCCTTTTCGCCGGATTTTGAGATTTGGTCTCAAGGGTAAGCTGTCTCCGAGATTTATTGGTCCATTTGAAATATTGGAAAGCGTGGGAGATTTGGCTTACAGACTTGCATTGCCGCCGTACCTATCAAGTATTCATGATGTGTTCCACGTATCTTTGTTGAGACGATACGTAGCAGATGAGTCTCACATCTTGCATCCCTCTGAAGTTCAACTTAATTCGGATTTGTCTTACGTGGAACGACCAGTTCGGATTCTAGATCGCAAAGACAAGGTGTTGCGGAATAAGATCATTCCTCTTGTCTTAGTGCAGTGGCAGCGCAGAGGCACTGAAGAAGCCACTTGGGAACTCGAGAATCGTATGCGTTCAGAGCATCCAGAGCTCTTTTGAGTTGTACTGTGGTTGTAATATGGATGTGTGTGTGTTTTTCCGTTGTAATCCAAATATCAGTTGTGTTCAACAACAATTGAGATGTAATAACAATGTTGTTATTCCGTTTTGTTCATACTATAAACCTGATTTCGAGGACGAAATCCTTTTTAGGGGGGAAGAATGTAGTATCCCGATTCCTAATTTGAGTTAATTATTGGATTAATTATGTTTTCGGTGGGATCGGAAGGACCGAACATGGTTCGGATCGTCCGATCATGGTTCGGATCGTCCGAGCCAGGTGTCGGATCGTCCGAGCCAGGTGGCTGGACCCGTGGCAGACATGCAGAATTCGGATCGTCCGAGCAAGGGTTCGGATCGTCCGAGACAGGTGGCTGGACACGTAGAACACATGCAAGGTTCGGATCGTCCGAAGTGGGTTCGGATCGTCCGAAGTGTACCGGATCGGAGCTTCCGAAGTGGATCGGAGCGTCCGAACATTGGCTATAAATAGTGGCGCGAGGCTTCATATTTGACTCGCCATTTCAGAGGATTCCAGAGCGTTTTAGTCGTTTCTGAGAGGTTTCTAGTCTTTCCCGAGGTTCAGGCGCTAGCAGGGAGCTACTGGTTTTGCAGCGGAGCTGTGCTCTAGTTGGGAGCTAGCGGCATCAGTGGGCTGACTGCGGACGCAGGCGGGAGTCTAGGGTTGATTGTTAGGATCTGCTGGTTTGAGGTACGAAAGTACTATCCGAGATATCCTGGTCGAGTATACATTCTTATATGTGTTGCATGATTATGTGGTGCATTGATATATGTCATATGATGCATGCTATTATGTCACGTTTATTACTGCATGTTGCATTTCATGTTGAGCCGTATCTCCTTCGAGATAGCCTTTATTGTTGAGCTGTATCTCTTTCGAGATAAGCTATATCTTGTGGGGCCGCACAGCCCTGTCTTGTGGACGCATGGACACCGAGTGTACACAGTGGCCGACGGGTCCGGAGGGCTTCGGTGATCCGGGACATTTTAGGTCCACGTCTGTTCTTGTAGTGGATGCAGTGACCCAGAGGAGTACCGCGCGGCACTATCCACTTGGCGCCTCTAGACTGAGCATATTGAGATCTTTTGTGACTCCTGTTTCTTGACTACCCTGGTATCATATCATAGCATGTGCATTTCATATAGGTTTGTATACTCATGCTTTTGTACTGGGCGTTCTTATCGCTCACGTCCTCGGTTTTGTTTATCTTGGACACCCCATTCCCTCGGGGCAGGCCTCAGGTTGGATGGCTCAGGAGGAGGAGGAGGAGGACGTTGAGTAGCTGGTTGGTTTAGTTTCAGTACTCTTTGATTCGATATGGTTGTACCGTATATTTTTATTTTAGTTTGAGTTGTTCTGGATTTTTCAATTGGGTTGTATAACTATTGTTGTTGACCACTTTTCCGCTATTATCTCTGATTATTATTATTAAGTTAATCGCATGCTTAGTTCTTGATTAGTAGGTGATTCTGGAACGGGTCACTACATATATGTATAACAGTAATACCTACCTGATGCTCTGATCGACGCTCAGATTCGGTTGCACTGTATATAATCGCACTCATATATCACAATCGGTATTATATACGGATTCCGAATAATATCAATATCGGCTCCGATTCGAGTATAAATCAATATCTGATAATGCTGACTAACTAATCACATCTTCAAGTCGTTTAGATTAATTGCTATATCTTCTTCGAATGTACTGTCCCCCAAACAATATCATCTGTCTCAATACTGTTCAGAACCATAACAATTCGCAAGCAATTTCAAAACAACAATCGGATATAATAATCTACCAGACTCCAGCAAATATAACTATCTGATATTGCTGTTGTTTCAGTCAGTAATCATTGTCCTCAACTATCTTTATATCCAAACCATTTTGTATTCAATAATCTGAACTCCCAGATTATTCCATACCAGATATTCAATTCAATCAATCTTATATCACAAGTATATCAACGCATCATAGATACACGGTATAAAATCATCAGAATACCTCTGAACACAGTATTCTTCAATCCATGACAGAACTGAGATATCTCATAGAGAAATACATATTCAGATATAACTCTAACTCTCAAGTCATAAATCATCAAACTGATATCTCAATTCTTTTAATTCATTCAGTATTATTCTATACAGAATTCTAAAATAACACCAGTACCTGGTATAGAATCAAGGCTGTAATCCATTTCCCTGATACAAAGCAAATCTAAAATCTAAATCTGCGAGACTATAACAAATCTCCTGCTATCGACAAATCAGCTCCTGATATGCTCAATTTCAGTAATCAACTGAATATATAAGGAATTACTCCATTCCTTTCTAGAATCATCGAAAAATTAAAAATTTTCTTAAATAAAAACATTCATACGGTCGTCACTCAACATTCATAAAAATAAATCTCACAATCATCCGTCACCAATAAAATTTTGCTAAAATAAACTGTCTCAAAACGTCTCACGTTCAAATCAAAACATCAGAGTATTTTAAAAATTTGCATAAACATAAACTTGCGGTCCTCGGGTTTAGCCTGCCACTCAGCCCAAGCCTGCCCCTTGGTCATCACCTCCTGTCTCCTCAACATAGTCACCTGCATCGATCAAGTCTAGTGAGTCTAAAGACTCAACACGTATAAACTGGAATAACGAGTACTACATAATAAGGTCGCATGCAACTTTAAAATAGGACATACATAATTTGAAACTTGAACTTGCGCATGAAAACTTGAACATACGTACATACATACTTCGACGTGCCATAACTTAAACTTTTCATAAACATGCTGCATACTTGAACATACTTTAACATACATAACTTCATCATTTTGCGTAGAGGATGTTTCAAAGCAAGTGACCCGTAACATAAATGAGCCTGATCAGACTATACCACAGTACTGGGCTGACAGGGACGTATCCACTGCCGCATACATAAGATCCCTGTTCATAATTTAACAGGCCAGTTGATCCACGTTCATAATTTAACGCTTCACAACCACGATCTAACCCGTTCATAATTTAACGGGCAGATTGGTCCCCGTTCATAATTTAACGCTTCCCAATCCTAAACATAATTTGGTCACAAGACATTTAGCATACCTCAAAACTTAAAATATTTTCTTGCACGTCATACACACTTACTTGGCGTTGAGGGATTCGTTAGACTTCGACTGGGACCGTTGCTGCAACTTACTAACGTGAATTTCATACTTAACTTGCATTGCTTAGACGTAGAAAACTCATGCTTACTCTCAAGCTCAATCATATCTTAGGACCTTCTACGATTTGCCACGACACGCCCTTAATAATCCTTGCACTAACCCATAACATCAAACTTAAAATGAACTTACAAATATTTCCCAAAAAAACAAGGGTACACGGACCCCGTGCTTGGGTCCGGGAGAGGGTCCGTGTACGTACTGCCTAGAGTGTGTCGGAAAACGGAAGGGGCACGGACCCCGTGCTCGGGTCCGGATGGGGGTCCGTGTAGGCTCTGGAAGAAGACATTGAAAGGAAAGCAAAGGCACGGACCCCGTGTCAGGGTCCGGGTGAGGGTCCGTGTAGGTACTGGAAAAAGACACTAAGTGAAACCCAAAGGCACGGACCCCGTGCCCTCATCCGTGTAAGGGTCCGTGCTGTCTCGCAAAATTGACACTGAAGGAATAACAAAGGCACGGACCCCGTGCCCGGGTCCGTGTTAGGGTCCGTGTGCCTACTGTATGTTGATACCTGCGAGAAAACTTATGCACGTGCCTATCCTCCCAATTGCAACTCAATGGCACAAAGTTTAACACCTTATGACCCTTCTTAGGACACCATAATATTGCATCAAAACTTATCCAAACACCTCAAACACAACGTGCACTATACTACACAATGCAACCCCAATTATGCAATTAGCATCAATCACTTTCCTACAACTTTAACTAATTCAAACGCCTAACGACGTACATCAAAACCTTAAAAATACACCAAACCTCAATACTAACATGCTTACACACAGCAACGATCGCCCGTCGGTTTCCAACGAAGCCTGCAACACTGAAACTTCAAGAATTATCAATATTATAACTTTTCTGAAACGCAGTTTGAGCAGTCCCACGAAAAACGCCATAACTCACTCAATATTTGTCCAAAAATTTCGAACCATATATCAAATCGAAGGTATCGAAAAGTTCTACGTTTTTGCCGTTGAAAGTTTTCCCAAAATATGAACAGAAAAATCGCAGTTTTGACATGAACAGAAAAAAACGAGTTTTAGATCTAAAAATTTTCCTTCGAAATTGATCCGATTCATGATCCGCTCAAACTACTAGCATCATACATAACTTTTACGCATAAAAACAACGCAATACCATATATGACTTGATCGACGCAGCAAGAACAGATTATACGTGCCTTTTTGATGATAACGTTACCGAAAGACGACACCGAAGCGGAGATAGGAGCGAGGTTGATCCGGGACGAACGTGGCGCTAAAGTCTTTGAATAAAATGCAACGAAAAGCTGCTGGAAATCGAAGGAGGAAGGGGCGGCTGCTTACACTCAAGGAACCCTAGGTTTTCTATTCTCAAAATACAAAAACTAGAATGAAATGTTGTGTGTGTGTTTTGTGCGTGCATCGGTGTGTGTAAAAGTGTGTTTGTGTGTGTGCGTGTGTTTTAAATATTTAGGAGACTAACTTGCTAATTAAAATAATTACTAGACTAATTTAAAATGCTAGTCTCCCCCAAATAATAAAACCTCTACAAAAGAAATACGAACTTTACTCACTTTTAAATAAAATTCTTTAACTAAAATATAACACACCATATTTGAATTTTAAAAGTTCTAAAATCATAAGCTCACAAAATAGTTATTTTAGGATTCAAAATGCTAACATCTCACTAAATTATTTAAAATGCCCCCAAACTCAACTTAAAATAAAATACCATCTCTAAAATTGCCAAAAATCGTCACCGGGTCTTTTCCTCAATCCCGCCTCGAATGATCACCTGAAACATGAAACTCGAAAGACATTTTAACGTGCATCACATAAACATAAATAATTTAAAATAATGCATTTAAATAAATCATGCATCGCCAAAACTCATTTAAAATTAATTTAAATGATTTAATAATTAAATAAATGCATGGGTTATACGTGTATTAAATTTGGGCACTACAATTCCTCCCCCACTTATAAAAATTTCGTCCTCGAAATTAAGTCTTACCGAACAACTCCGGGTAGCGAAGTCTCATGTCGGCCTCTGACTCCCAGGTGGCTTCTTCCACCGATTGATTCAGCCATTGAACTTTGACCAACTTAGTCGTCTTGTTCCGAAGTCTGTGCTCCTGTCTGTCTAGGATTTGGACTGGTTTCTCCTCGTAAGACAGGTCTGGAGTCAACTGCAGCGGCTCATAACTTAGAACATGAGAAGGATTAGCCAAATATTTTCTCAGCATCGAGACATGGAACACATTGTGCACCCCGGCCAGATTCGGCGGAAGGGCTACACGATACGCTAGCGTCCCAACTCTGTCCAAGATCTCTAACGGTCCAATAAACCTCGGACTCAACTTACCTCTCTTTCCAAATCTCATAACACCCTTCATAGGTGCTATCTTGATAAAAACGTGATCTCCTACGGCAAACTCGAGGTCTCTCCTCCTTTTATCTGCATAGCTCTTCTGACGGCTCTGGGCGGTCTTCATTCTGTCACGAATCTTGACCACCACGTCTGCAGTCTGCTGAACTATTTCTGGACCAAGTTCTGTCCTCTCACCAACTTCATCCCAATGAACTGGTGATCTGCACTTCCTCCCGTACAACGCCTCATAGGGAGCCATACCAATAGATGCTTGGAAGCTGTTGTTGTATGTGAACTCCACTAGAGGTAGTCTAGACTCCCAAGTTCCTTAAAAATCGATCATGCGCGCCCTTAGCAAGTCCTCTAAAACCTGAATCACTCGCTCAGACTGGCCATCTGTCTGTGGGTGAAAAGCTGTACTGAACAGCAACTTCGTCCCCATGGCTGCATGTAAGCTCTTCCAGAAGGACGATGTAAACCTCGGGTCCCTGTCGGACACAATAGAGACTGGGAAACCATGCAACCGGACGATCTCCTGGATATAAAGATCCGCATACTGCGTCATGGAGAAAGTCGTCTTCACTGGCAGAAAATGCGCTGACTTAGTGAGTCGGTCCACTATAACCCAAATGGAATTCGATCCTCTGACTGATCTCGGCAACCCAACAACAAAATCCATAGTAATGTTCTCCCACTTCCACTCGGGGATGGGGAGTGACTTTACCAACCCTGCTGGTCTCTGATGTTCAGCTTTTACTTGCTGACAAGTGAGACATTCTGATACGAACCTACGGATGTCTCGCTTCATCCCTGACCACCAATACAATAACTGAAGGTCTTTGTACATCTTGGTGCCTCCTGGGTGAATGGAATACGGAGATGCGTGTGCCTCTGTCAAAATATCCTGTCTGATCGAACCAACACTAGGCACCCACATTCTACCTCTGTATCTCACAATGCCGTCTGAAACTGTGTACAGCACACTGCCCTTGGCTTCGTCTTTCAGTCTCCATTTCTGTAACTGCTCATCTGAAGACTGACATGCTCGGTTTCGGTCTAGCAAATCGGATTTGACTGTCAGATTAGACAGCCTAGGAGCCTTGCCATCACGATAAATCTCTAGACCAAACTTCTGAATCTCCGACTGTAGTGGTCTCTGAGCTGTCAACTGAGCTACCACTGCCACTTTTCTGCTCAAGGCGTCTGCGACAACATTAGCTTTTCCCGGATGGTAGCTAATCTCGCAGTCGTAATCTTTCACAATTTCTAACCACCGTCTCTGTCTCATATTCAACTCTTTCTGTGTGAAGAAATATTTGAGACTCTTGTGGTCGGTGAAAATCTGACATTTCTCGCCGTATAGATAGTGTCTCCAAATTTTCAGTGCGAAGACGACGGCGGCTTACTCAAGATCGTGCGTCGGGTAGTTCTTCTCGTGCACCTTTAACTGTCTGGAAGCATAAGCTATCACCCGACCTTGCTGCATCAGCACTGCGCCTAATCCGAGCTTGGATGCATCGGTATAAAGCACAAACTCGCCTTGCCCTGTCGGCATGGCTAGCACTGGCGCTGAAATAAGAGCTTGCTTCAAGGTGTCGAAGCTCTTCTGACATTCCTCACTCCACACAAACTTTGCATTTTTCTTGGTTAGTGAGGTGAGCGGCACTGCTATGGACGAAAATCCCTTAATAAACTTACGGTAGTAGCCTGCTAAACCCAAAAAGCTGCGGATTTCGGATGCGTTCTTTGGCTCAACCCATTCTTTAACGGCTGCCACCTTCGATGGGTCCACCTCAATACCACTGCTGGATACTATATGCCCCAAAAATGCAACTTTCTGCAGCCAAAATTCACACTTACTGAACTTCGCAAATAACTTGCGACTCTGCAAGGTCTGCAAAACTGTCCTCAAATGCTGGTTGTGCTCCTCATGGCTCTTCGAGTAAATAAGAATGTCGTCAATGAATACTATGACGAATTGATCGAGAAACGGCTGAAATACTCGGTTCATGAGATCCATGAAAATTGCTGGAGCATTGGTCAATCCAAACGGCATTACTAAGAACTCGTAATGCCCGTATCTGGTCCTGAAAGCTGTCTTATGAACATCTGCATCCTTCACTTTCAGCTGATGATACCCTGATCGAAGATCTATCTTAGAGAACACGGTAGCTCCCTGCAACTGATCGAACAAGTCTTCGATTCTAGGCAACGGGTATTTGTTCATGATCGTTACCTTGTTCAGCTCACGGTAATCGATGCACAGCCTCATGCTCCCATCCTTCTTCTTTACAAAGAGCACTGGTGCGCCCCACGGTGAGAAACTAGGGCGGATAAAGCCTTTGTCGAGGAGCTCTTGAATCTGCTGCTTGAGCTCTAACATCTCAGCTGGAGCTAACCTGTATGGCGCCTTAGAGATTGGCGCTGTGCCCGGCACGAGCTCGATTGTAAACTCCACCTCTCTCTCTGGTGGAAGGCCGGTGACGTCATCAGGAAAGACGTCTGGAAATTCGCTGACTACTGGCACTTCTGAAATAGAAGGAGTGGGCACGTCCGGCGCTGATATAACACTGGCCAAGAAAGCCTGACATCCCTTGGAAATAAGTCTCCTTGCCTGCATGCATGAAATCATGCGAGGAAAACTCCTCCATCTAGCTGGTTCGAATAGAAACTGCTCCATGCCCAGCGGCCTGACTAATACTGACCTTTTCTGAAAGTCAATCAGAACTCTATTCTTAGTCAGCCAGTCCATTCCCAATATAATATCGAACTCTGGCATCGGCAATACGATCAAATCTGCATATACTAGGTGGCCCTGCAGTTCTAGATCGATGTCCCTGATCACACTGGTAGATAACAACTCTTCCCCTGATGGGACTGTCACTGAGAAGTTCAAGTCCAGACCGATGGACTTGAGGTCTAAATGATTGGCAAACGTCTCTGATATAAAGGAGTGGGTGGCACCTGAATCTATCAGTGCAGTTGTAGCTAATCTCTTTATGAAAATATTCCCTGAGATGCGTTAGCACAACACAACTTATATCCCCAAGACACTAACAAGGTAGTAACCCAAATATACTCAAACAATACTAGCATCCTACTTATCCCAAGTAAAATTCCACATGCAAATCAAATAGTACTGAACTTAGGCAGAAAAGTTTACCGGTAAGTAAAGTAGTGTCTGGGTCCGCCTCCTGTGCATGCATGGCGAATACCCTGCCCTGGGTTGGCTGCTTCCACTGCGGGCACTCCTTCAGCATATGATCTATAGCTCCATACTTGAAGCACCTGCCTGATCCATACAAGCACTGTCCCGGGTGCTGACGATTGCATTTAGGACACACGGGAAAGGCAACGGGCTTCTGAGGCGCCCTTGCTGCTGAACTGGACCCTTGCCCTTTGGTGGTCCCTGATAAGGCTTCTTCGCTGGCGGCCCCTGATACGGTTTCTTAAATTGGGGTCGCTGATTCTGCTGCTGATGGTGAGGCTGTGGTGGAGCCTGATATGGCCTCTTGCCCTGCCTGTCAGCCTCAATATCTCGCTGGTCCTGTTCTGCCTCCAAAGCTCGGGACACGGCGACTGCATAAGAAGTGGGACCAGCTACTCGGACGTCGCGGCGCAAGATCGGCCGCAAACCATTCAGGAAATGTCTCAGTTTTGCCTGTGCATCATTCGCAATAAGGGGCACGAAGTGACACCCCCTTTCAAACTTCCTCACAAATTCCGCCACGCTACTGTCTCCCTGTCGCAGCGTCATAAACTCGTTGGTGAGTTTAGTTCGTACTTCCTCAGTGAAGTACTTGGAGTAGAAAACCTCTTTAAAACCATTCCAAGTTAGCACCTGCAAGTTGACTGCCACAGATGCACTTTCCCACCACAACCTAGCGTCTCCAGTTAATAAGAATATATCACATCTGACCCTGTCAGCGTCCGTCAGCTCCATGAAGTCAAATATCACCTCGATGGACTTGATCCATCCCTCCGCCACCATCGGGTCAGTAGTACCCGAGAACTCCTTCGGGTTCATCCTCCGGAACCTCTCATATACTGCCTCCGGTCTAGGCCTCTCCTCGTGGCCTGCAACAGTTTAGTTCCTCGCAAATTGTGCGAAGAATTGCGTCATGCCAGCAAGCATCTGTGCCTGCATATCTGGTGGTGGAGGTGGAGGAGGATTGGCCCTCTCCTCATCTCGATGTTCCCTGTCCTCTACTCGGTGCTCTCTGTTCTCATCCCTTGTTTCACGGTCGATCACACGTCTAGGAGGCATACTGTTCCAATAAATTACTCAACACGTAAACCCAACATGCATGAACATATATCAATATTTTATGATGCACGTAAATTGAACTTAAAACATAGACATGCTGAAATCATGACTTAATGCGTAATACATAGCATAGCTCAAAACTTTAAAACTTACAGACTTGAGGTGTGACTTCGTGAGCTTCTTGCGACTGGCAGTAGGCATAACCCTTTACAAGAACACCGCTCTGATACCAACTGTAACGAACCGTATTCTACACTACTTAAAATTTGCGGAAAAATTAAAAATTTTCTTAAATAAAAACATTCATACGGTCGTCACTCAACATTCATAAAAATAAATCTCACAATCATCCGTCACCAATAAAATTTTGCTAAAATAAACTGTCTCAAAACGTCTCACGTTCAAATCAAAACATCAGAGTATTTTAAAAATTTGCATAAACATAAACTTGCGGTCCTCGGGTTTAGCCTGCCACTCAGCCCAAGCCTGCCCCTTGGTCATCACCTCCTGTCTCCTCAACATAGTCACCTGCATCGATCAAGTCTAGTGAGTCTAAAGACTCAACACGTATAAACTGGAATAACGAATACTACATAATAAGGTCGCATGCAACTTTAAAATAGGACATACATAATTTGAAACTTGAACTTGCGCATGAAAACTTGAACATACGTACATACATACTTCGACGTGCCATAACTTAAACTTTTCATAAACATGCTGCATACTTGAACATACTTTAACATACATAACTTCATCATTTTGCGTAGAGGATGTTTCAAAGCAAGTGACCTGTAACATAAATGAGCCTGATCAGACTATACCACAGTACTGGGCTGACAGGGACGTATCCACTGCCGCATACATAAGATCCTTGTTCATAATTTAACAGGCCAGTTGATCCACGTTCATAATTTAACGCTTCACAACCACGATCTAACCCGTTCATAATTTAACGGGCAGATTGGTCCCCGTTCATAATTTAACGCTTCCCAATCCTAAACATAATTTGGTCACAAGACATTTAGCATACCTCAAAACTTAAAATATTTTCTTGCACGTCATACACACTTACTTGGCGTTGAGGGATTCGTTGGACTTCGACTGGGACCGTTGCTGCAACTTACTAACGTGAATTTCATACTTAACTTGCATTGCTTAGACGTAGAAAACTCATGCTTACTCTCAAGCTCAATCATATCTTAGGACCTTCTACGATTTGCCACGACACGCCCTTAATAATCCTTGCACTAACCCATAACATCAAACTTAAAATGAACTTACAAATATTTCCCAAAAAAACAAGGGTACACGGACCCCGTGCTTGGGTCCGGGAGAGGGTCCGTGTACGTACTGCCTAGAGTGTGTCGGAAAACGGAAGGGGCACGGACCCCGTGCTCGGGTCCGGATGGGGGTCCGTGTAGGCTCTGGAAGAAGACATTGAAAGGAAAGCAAAGGCACGGACCCCGTGTCAGGGTCCGGGTGAGGGTCCGTGTAGGTACTGGAAAAAGACACTAAGTGAAACCCAAAGGCACGGACCCCGTGCCCTCATCCGTGTAAGGGTCCGTGCTGTCTCGCAAAATTGACACTGAAGGAATAACAAAGGCACGGACCCCGTGCCCGGGTCCGTGTTAGGGTCCGTGTGCCTACTGTATGTTGATACCTGCGAGAAAACTTATGCACGTGCCTATCCTCCCAATTGCAACTCAATGGCACAAAGTTTAACACCTTATGACCCTTCTTAGGACACCATAATATTGCATCAAAACTTATCCAAACACCTCAAACACAACGTGCACTATACTACACAATGCAACCCCAATTATGCAATTAGCATCAATCACTTTCCTACAACTTTAACTAATTCAAACGCCTAACGACGTACATCAAAACCTTAAAAATACACCAAACCTCAATACTAACATGCTTACACACAGCAACGATCGCCCGTCGGTTTCCAACGAAGCCTGCAACACTGAAACTTCAAGAATTATCAATATTATAACTTTTCTGAAACGCAGTTTGAGCAGTCCCACGAAAAACGCCATAACTCACTCAATATTTGTCCAAAAATTTCGAACCATATATCAAATCGAAGGTATCGAAAAGTTCTATGTTTTTGCCGTTGAAAGTTTTCCCAAAATATGAACAGAAAAATCGCAGTTTTGACATGAACAGAAAAAAACGAGTTTTAGATCTAAAAATTTTCCTTCGAAATTGATCCGATTCATGATCCGCTCAAACTACTAGCATCATACATAACTTTTACGCATAAAAACAACGCAATACCATATATGACTTGATCGACGCAGCAAGAACAGATTATACGTGCCTTTTTGATGATAACGTTACCGAAAGACGACACCGAAGCGGAGATAGGAGCGAGGTTGATCCGGGACGAACGTGGCGCTAAAGTCTTTGAATAAAATGCAACGAAAAGCTGCTGGAAATCGAAGGAGGAAGGGGCGGCTGCTTACACTCAAGGAACCCTAGGTTTTCTATTCTCAAAATACAAAAACTAGAATGAATTGTTGTGTGTGTGTTTTGTGCGTGCATCGGTGTGTGTAAAAGTGTGTTTGTGTGTGTGCGTGTGTTTTAAATATTTAGGAGACTAACTTGCTAATTAAAATAATTACTAGACTAATTTAAAATGCTAGTCTCCCCCAAATAATAAAACCTCTACAAAAGAAATACTAACTTTACTCACTTTTAAATAAAATTCTTTAACTAAAATATAACACACCATATTTGAATTTTAAAAGTTCTAAAATCATAAACTCACAAAATAGTTATTTTAGGATTCAAAATGCTAACATCTCACTAAATTATTTAAAATGCCCCCAAACTCAACTTAAAATAAAATACCATCTCTAAAATTGCCAAAAATCGTCACCGGGTCTTTTCCTCAATCCCGCCTCGAATGATCGCCTGAAACATGAAACTCGAAAGACATTTTAACGTGCATCACATAAACATAAATAATTTAAAATAATGCATTTAAATAAATCATGCATCGCCAAAACTCATTTAAAATTAATTTAAATGATTTAATAATTAAATGAATGCATGGGTTATACGTGTATTAAATTTGGGCACTACATGTCATCCTCAAACGGATGGACAAACTGAAGTTGTAAATAGAACTTTGGGAACACTTTTGCGTGCTATTCTTAAAAGAACTTGGATTGACATTTCTAAGGACTTTATTTTGGGGTTGCCTAGGACTAAGAAGGGGAGGGATTCTATTTATGAATTACTTTATGGGCTAAACTTTGCACAATAAAGTTGTAATCTACTACTTGTCATCCTCAAACGGATGGACAAACTGAAGTTGTAAATAGAACTTTGGGAACACTTTTGCGTGCTATTCTTAAAAGAACTTGGATTGACATTTCTATGGACTTTATTTTGGGGTTGTCTAGGACTAAGAAGGGGAGAGATTCTATTTATGGACTACTTTATGGGCTAAACTTTGCACAATAAAGTTGTAATCTACTACTTGTCATCCTCAAACGGATGGACAAACTGAAGTTGTAAATAGAACTTTGGGAACACTTTTGCGTGCTATTCTTAAAAGAACTTGGATTGACATTTCTATGGACTTTATTTTGGGGTTGCCTAGGACTAAGAAGGGGAGGGATTCTATTTATGGATTACTTTTATGCGCTAAACTTTGCACAATAAAGTTGTAATCTACTACTTGTCATCCTCAAACGGATGGACAAACTGAAGTTGTAAATAGAACTTTGGGAACAAGTTTGCGTGATATTCTTAAAAGAACTTGGATTGACATTATTTCTATGGACTTTATTTTGGGGTTGCTTGGACTAAGAAGGGGAGGGATTCTATTTATGGATTACTTTATGGGCTAAACTTTGCACAATAAAGTTGTAATCTACTACTTGTAATCCTCAAACGGATGGACAAACTGAAGTTGTCAATAGAACTTTGGGAACACTTTTGCGTGCTATTCTTAAAAAGAACTTGGATTGACATTTCTATGGACTTTATTTTGGGGTTGCCTAGGACTAAGAAGGGGAGGAATTCTATTTATGGATTACTTTATGGGCTAAACTTTGCACAATAAAGTTGTAATCTACTACTTGTCATCCTCAAACGGATGGATAAACTGAAGTTGTAAATAGAACTTTGAGAACACGTTTGCGTGCTATTCTTAAAAGAACTTGGATTGACATTTCTATGGACTTTATTTTGGGGTTGCCGAGGACTAAGAAGGGGAGGGATTCTATTTATGGATTACTATATGGGCAAAACTTTGCACAATAAAGTTGTAATCTACTACTTGTCATCCTCAAACGGATGGACAAACTGAAGTTGTAAATAGAACTTTGGGATAACTTTTGCGTGCTATTCTTAAAAGAACTTGGATTGACATTTCTATGGACTTTATTTTGGGGTTGCCTTGGACTAAGAAGGGGAGGGATTCTATTTATGGATTACTTTATGGGCTAAACTTTGCACAATAAAGTTGTAATCTACTACTTGTCATCCTCAAACGGATGGACAAACTGAAGTTGTAAATAGAACTTTGAGAACACGTTTGCGTGCTTTTCTTAAAAGAACTTGGATTGACATTTCTATGGACTTTATTTTGGGGTTGCCTTGGATTAAGAAGGGGAGGGATTCTATTTATGGATTACTTTATGGGCTAAACTTTGCACAATAAAGTTGTAATCTACTACTTGTCATCCTCAAACGAATGGACAAACTGAAGTTGTAAAAAGAACTTTGAGAACACGTTTGCGTGCTATTCTTAAAAGAACTTGGATTGACATTTCTATGGACTTTATTTTGGGGTTGCCTAGGACTAAGAAGGGGAGAGATTCTATTTATGGATTACTTTATGGGCTAAACTTTGCACAATAAAGTTGTAATCTACTACTTGTCATCCTCAAACGGATGGACAAACTGAAGTTGTAAATAAAACTTTGGGAACACTTTTGCGTGCTATTCTTAAAAGAACTTGGATTGACATTTCTATGGTCTTTATTTTGAGGTTGCCTAGGACTAAGAAGTGGAGGGATTCTATATTTGGATTACTTTATGGGCTAATCTTTGCACAATAAAGTTGTTATCTACTACTTGTCATCCTCAAACGGAAGGACAAACTGAAGTTGTAAATAGAACTTTCGGAACACTTTTGCATGCTATTCTTAAAAAGAACTTGGAAGTACATTTCTATGGACTTTATTTTGGGGTTGCCTAGGACTAAGAAGGGGAGGGATTCTATTTATGGATTACTTTATGCGCTAAACTTTGCACAATAAAGTTGTAATCTACTACTTGTCATCCTCAAACGGATGGACAAACTGAAGTTGTCAATAGAACTTTGGGAACACTTTTGCGTGCTATTCTTAATAGAACTTGGATTGACATTTCTATGGACTTTATTTTGGGGTTGCCTAGGACTAAGAAGGGCAGGGATTCTATTTATGGATTACTTTATGGGCTAAACTTTGCACAATAAAGTTGTAATCTACTACTTGTCCTCCTCAAACGGATGGACAAACTGAGGTTGTAAATAGAACTTTGAGAACACGTTTGCGTGATATTCTTAAAATAACTTGGATTGACATTTCTATGGACTTTATTTTGGGGTTGCCTAGGACTAAGAAGGGAAGGAATTCTATTTATGGATTACTTTATGGGCTAAATTTTGCACAATAAAGTTGTAATCTACTACTTTTCATTCTCAAACGGATGGACAAACTGAAGCTGTAAATAGAACTTTGAGAACTCGTTTGCGTGCTATTCTTAAAAGAACTTGGATTGACATTTCTATTGATTTTATTTTGGGGTTGCCTTGGACTAAGAAGGGGAGAGATTCTATTTATGGATTACTTTATGGGCTAAACTTTGCACAATAAAGTTGTAATCTACTACTTGTCATCCTCAAACGGATGGACAAACTTAAGTTGTCAATAGAACTTTGGGAACACTTTTGCGTGCTATTCTTAAAAAGAACTTGGATTGACATTTCTATGGACTTTATTTTGGGGTTGCCTAGGACTAAGAAGGGGAGGGATTCTATTTATGAATTACTTTATGGGCAAAACTTTGCACAATAAAGTTGTAATCTACTACTTGTCATCCTCAAACGGATGGACAAACTGAAGTTGTAAATAGAACTTTGGGAACACTTTTGCGTGCTATTCTTAAAAGAACTTGGATTGACATTTCTATGGACTTTATTTTGGGGTTGCCTAAGACTAAGAAGGGGAGGGATTCTATTTATGGATTACTTTATGCGCTAAACTTTGCACAATTAAGTTGTAATCTACTACTTGTCATCCTCAAACGGATGGAAAAACTGAAGTTGTAAATAGAACTTTGGGAACACTTTTGCGTGCTATTCTTAAAAGAACTTGGATTGACATTTCTATGGACTTTATTTTGGGGTTACCAAGGACTAAGAAGTGGAGGGATTCTATATTTGGATTACTTTATGGGCTAATCTTTGCACAATAAAGTTGTAATCTACTACTTGTCATCCTCAAATGGAAGGACAAACTGAAGTTGTAAATAGAACTTTAGGAACACTTTTGCATGCTATTCTTAAAAAGAACTTGGATTGAAATTTCTATGAACTTTATTTTGGGGTTGCCTTGGACTAAGAAGGGGAGGGATTCTATTTATGGATTACTTTATGCGTTAAACTTTGCACAATAAAGTTGTAATCTACTACTTGTCATCCTCAAACGGATGGACAAACTGAAGTTGTCAATAGAACTTTAGGAACACTTTTGCGTGCTATTCTTAAAAGAACTTGGATTGACATTTCTATGGACTTTATTTTGGGGTTACCTAGGACTAATAAGGGGAGGGATTCTATTTATGGATTACTTTATGGGCTAAACTTTGCACAATAAAGTTGTAATCTACTACTTGTCATCCTCAAACGGATGGACAAACTGAAGTTGTAAATAGAACTTTGGGAACACGTTTACGTGATATTCTTAAAAGAACTTGGATTGACATTTCTATGGACTTTATTTTGGGGTTGCCTAGGACTAAGAAGGGGAGGGATTCTATTTATGGATTACTTTATGCGCTAAACTTTGCACAATTAAGTTGTAATCTACTACTTGTCATCCTCAAACGGATGGAAAAACTGAAGCTGTAAATAGAACTTTGGGAACACGTTTGCGTGCTATTCTTAAAAGAACTTGGCTTGACATTTCTATTGATTTTATTTTGGGGTTGCCTTGGACTAAGAAGGGGAGGGATTCTATTTATGGATTACTTTATGCGCTAAACTTTGCACAATAAAGTTGTAATCTACTACTTGTCATCCTCAAACGGATGGACAAACTTAAGTTGTCAATAGAACTTTGGGAACACTTTTGCGTGCTATTCTTAAAAAGAACTTGGATTGACATTTCTATGGACTTTATTTTGGGTTGCCTAGGACTAAGAAGGGGAGGGATTCTATTTATGGATTACTTTATGGGCAAAACTTTGCACAATAACGTTGTAATCTACTACTTGTCATCCTCAAACGGATAGACAAACTGAAGTCGTAAATAGAACTTTGGGAACACTTTTGCGTGCTATTCTTAAAAGAACTTGGATTGACATTTCTATGGACTTTATTTTGGGGTTGCCTAGGACTAAGAAGGGGAGGAATTCTATTTATGGATTACTTTATGCGCTAAACTTTGCACAATTAAGTTGTAATCTACTACTTGTCATCCTCAAACGGATGGAAAAACTGAAGTTGTAAATAGAACTTTGGGAACACTTTTGCGTGCTATTCTTAAAAGAACTTGGATTGACATTTCTATGGACTTTATTTTGGGGTTACCTAGGACTAAGAAGTGGAGGGATTCTATATTTGGATTACTTTATGGGCTAATCTTTGCACAATAAAGTTGTAATCTACTACTTGTCATCCTCAAACGGAAGGACAAACTGAAGTTGTAAATAGAACTTTGGGAACACTTTTGCATGCTATATTTAAAAAGAACTTGGATTGAAATTTCTATGGACTTTATTTTGGGGTTGCCTTGGACTAAGAAGGGGATGGATTCTATTTATGGATTACTTTATGCGCTAAACTTTGCACAATAAAGTTGTAATCTACTTCTTGTCATCCTCAAACGGATGGACAAACTGAGGTTGTAAATAGAACTTTGAGAACACGTTTGCGTGCTATTCTTAAAATAACTTGGATTGACATTTCTATGGACTTTATTTTGGGGTTGCCTAGGACTAAGAAGGGAAGGGATTCTATTTATGGATTACTTTATGGGCTAAACTTTGCACAATAAAGTTGTAATCTACTACTTGTCATCCTCAAACGGATGGACAAACTGAAACTGTAAATAGAACTTTGAGAACACGTTTGCGTGTTATTCTTAAAAGAACTTGGATTGACATTTCTATTGACTTTATTTTGGGGTTGCCTTGGACTAAGAAGGGGAGGGATTCTATTTATGGATTACTTTATGGGCTAAACTTTGCACAATAAAGTTGTAATCTACTACTTGTCATCCTCAAACGGATGGACAAACTTAAGTTGTCAATAGAACTTTGGGAACACTTTTGCGTGCTATTCTTAAAAAGAACTTGGATTGACATTTCTATGGACTTTATTTTGGGTTTGTCTAGGACTAAGAAGGGGAGGGATTGTATTTATGGATTACTTTATGGGCTAAACTTTGCACAATAAAGTTACAATCTACTACTTGTCATCCTCAAACGGATGGACAAACTGAAGATGTAAATAGAACTTTGCACACACGTTTGCGTGCTATTCTTAAAAGAACTTGGATTGACATTTCTATTACTTTATTTTGGGGTTGCCTTGGACTAAGAAGGGGAGGGATTCTATTTATGGATTACTTTATGGGCTAAACTTTGCACAATAAAGTTGTAATCTACTACTTGTCATCCTCAAACGGATGGACAAACTGAAGTTGTAAATAAAACTTTGGGAACACTTTTGCGTGCTATTCTTAAAAGAACTTGGATTGACATTTCTATGGTCTTTATTTTGAGGTTGCCTAGGACTAAGAAGTGGAGGGATTCTATATTTGGATTACTTTATGGGCTAATCTTTGCACAATACAGTTGTTATCTACTACTTGTCATCCTCAAACGGAAGGACAAACTGAAGTTGTAAATAGAACTTTCGGAACACTTTTGCATGCTATTCTTAAAAAGAACTTGGAAGTACATTTCTATGGACTTTATTTTGGGGTTGCCTAGGACTAAGAAGGGGAGGGATTCTATTTATGGATTACTTTATGCGCTAAACTTTGCACAATAAAGTTGTAATCTACTACTTGTCATCCTCAAACGGATGGACAAACTGAAGTTGCCAATAGAACTTTGGGAACACTTTTGCGTGCTATTCTTAAAAGAACTTGGATTGACATTTCTATGGACTTTATTTTGGGGTTGCCTAGGACTAAGAAGGGCAGAGATTCTATTTATGGATTACTTTATGGGCTAAACTTTGCACAATAAAGTTGTAATCTACTACTTGTCCTCCTCAAACGGATGGACAAACTGAGGTTGTAAATAGAACTTTGAGAACTCGTTTGCGTGATATTCTTAAAATAACTTGGATTGACATTTCTATGGACTTTATTTTGGGGTTGCCTAGGACTAAGAAGGGAAGGAATTCTATTTATGGATTACTTTATGGGCTAAATTTTGCACAATAAAGTTGTAATCTACTACTTTTCATCCTCAAACGGATGGACAAACTGAAGCTGTAAATAGAACTTTGAGAACTCGTTTGCGTGCTATTCTTAAAAGAACTTGGATTGACATTTCTATTGATTTTATTTTGGGGTTGCCTTGGACTAAGAAGGGGAGAGATTCTATTTATGGATTACTTTATGGGCTAAACTTTGCACAATAAAGTTGTAATCTACTACTTGTCATCCTCAAACGGATGGACAAACTTAAGTTGTCAATAGAACTTTGGGAACACTTTTGCGTGCTATTCTTAAAAAGAACTTGGATTGACATTTCTATGGACTTTATTTTGGGGTTGCCTAGGACTAAGAAGGGGAGGGATTCTATTTATGAATTACTTTATGGGCAAAACTTTGCACAATAAAGTTGTAATCTACTACTTGTCATCCTCAAACGGATGGACAAACTGAAGTTGTAAATAGAACTTTGGGAACACTTTTGCGTGCTATTCTTAAAAGAACTTGGATTGACATTTCTATGGACTTTATTTTGGGGTTGCCTAGGACTAAGAAGGGTAGGGATTCTATTTATGGATTACTTTATGCGCTAAACTTTGCACAATTAAGTTGTAATCTACTACTTGTCATCCTCAAACGGATGGAAAAACTGAAGTTGTAAATAGAACTTTGGGAACACTTTTGCGTGCTATTCTTAAAAGAACTTGGATTGACATTTCTATGGACTTTATTTTGGGGTTACCAAGGACTAAGAAGTGGAGGGATTCTATATTTGGATTACTTTATGGGCTAATCTTTGCACAATAAAGTTGTAATCTACTACTTGTCATCCTCAAACGGAAGGACAAACTGAAGTTGTAAATAGAACTTTAGGAACACTTTTGCATGCTATTCTTAAAAAGAACTTGGATTGAAATTTCTATGGACTTTATTTTGGGGTTGCCTTGGACTAAGAAGGGGAGGGATTCTATTTATGGATTACTTTATGCGCTAAACTTTGCACAATAAAGTTGTAATCTACTACTTGTCATCCTCAAACGGATGGACAAACTGAAGTTGTCAATAGAACTTTAGGAACACTTTTGCGTGCTATTCTTAAAAAGAACTTGGATTGACATTTCTATGGACTTTATTTTGGGGTTGCCTAGGACTAATAAGGGGAGGGATTCTATTTATGGATTACTTTATGTGCTAAACTTTGCACAATTAAGTTGTAATCTACTACTTGTCATCCTCAAACGGATGGAAAAACTGAAGTTGTAAATAGAACTTTGGGAACACGTTTACGTGATATTCTTAAAAGAACTTGGATTGACATTTCTATGGACTTTATTTTGGGGTTGCCTAGGACTAAGAAGGGGAGGGATTCTATTTATGGATTACTTTATGCGCTAAACTTTGCACAATTAAGTTGTAATCTACTACTTGTCATCCTCAAACGGATGGAAAAACTGAAATTGTAAATAGAACTTTGGGAACACGTTTGCGTGATATTCTTAAAAGAACTTGGATTGACATTTCTATGGACTTTATTTTGGGGTTGCCTAGGACTAAGAAGGGGAGGGATTCTATTTATGGATTACTTTATGCGCTAAACTTTGCACAATAAAGTTGTAATCTACTACTTGTCATCCTCAAACGGATGGACAAACTGAAGTTTTCAATAGAACTTTGGGAACACTTTTGCGTGCTATTTTTAAAAAGAACTTGGATTGACATTTCTATGAACTTTATTTTGGGGTTGCCTAGGAATAAGAAGGGGAGGGATTCTATTTATGGATTACTTTATGCGCTAAACTTTGCACAATTAAGTTGTAATCTACTACTTTTCATCCTCAAACGGATGGAAAAACTGAAGTTGTAAATAGAACTTTGGGAACACTTTTGCGTGCTATTCTTAAAAGAACTTGGATTGACATTTCTATGGACTTTATTTTGGGGTTGCCTAGGACTAAGAAGGGGAGGGATTCTATTTATGGATTACTTTTATGCGCTAAACTTTGCACAATAAAGTTGTAATCTACTACTTGTCATCCTCAAACGGATGGACAAACTGAAGTTGTAAATAGAACTTTGGGAACACGTTTGCGTGATATTCTTAAAAGAACTTGGATTGACATTTCTATGGACTTTATTTTGGGGTTGCCTTGGACTAAGAAGGGGAGGGATTCTATTTATGGATTACTTTATGGGCTAAACTTTGCACAATAAAGTTGTAATCTACTACTTGTAATCCTCAAACGGATGGACAAACTGAAGTTGTCAAAAGAACTTTGGGAACACTTTTGCGTGCTATTCTTAAAAAGAACTTGGATTGACATTTCTATGGACTTTATTTTGGGGTTGCCTAGGACTAAGAAGGGGAGAGATTCTATTTATGGATTACTTTATGGCTAAACTTTGCACAATAAAGTTGTAATCTACTACTTGTCATCCTCAAATGGATGGATAAACTGAAGTCGTAAATAGAACTTTGAGAACACGTTTGCGTGCTATTCTTAAAATAACTTGGATTGACATTTCTATGGACTTTATTTTGGGGTTGCCTAGGACTAAGAAGGGAAGGGATTCTATTTATGGATTACTTTATGGGCTAAATTTTGCACAATAAAGTTGTAATCTACTACTTGTCATCCTCAAACGGATGGACAAACTGAAGCTGTAAATAGAACTTTAAGAACACGTTTGCGTGCTATTCTTAAAAGAACTTGGATTGACATTTCTATTGATTTTATTTTGGGGTTTCCTTGGACTAAGAAGGGGAGGGATTCTATTTATGGATTACTTTATGGGCTAAACTTTGCACAATAAAGTTGTAATCTACTACTTGTCATCCTCAAACGGATGGACAAACTGAAGTTGTCAATAGAACTTTGGGAACACTTTTGCGTGCTATTCTTAAAAAGAACTTGGATTGACATTTCTATGGACTTTATTTTGGGGTTGCCTAGGACTAAGAAGTGGAGGGATTCTATATTTGGATTACTTTATGGGCTAATCTTTGCACAATAAAGTTGTAATCTACTACTTGTCATCCTCAAACGGAAGGACAAACTGAAGTTGTAAATAGAACTTTCGGAACACTTTTGCATGCTATTCTTAAAAAGAACTTGGATTGACATTTCTATGGACTTTATTTTGGGGTTGCCTAGGACTAAGAAGGGGAGGGATTCTATTTATGGATTACTTTATGCGCTAAACTTTGCACAATAAAGTTGTAATCTAGTACTTGTCATCCTCAAACGGATGGACAAACTGAAGTTGTCAATAGAACTTTGGGAACACTTTTGCGTGCTATTCTTAAAAGAACTTGGATTGACATTTCTATGGACTTTATTTTGGGGTTGCCGAGGACTAAGAAGGGCAGGGATTCTATTTATGGATTACTTTATGGGCTAAACTTTGCACAATATAGTTGTAATCTACTACTTGTCCTCCTCAAACGGATGGACAAACTGAGGTTGTAAATAGAACTTTGAGAACACGTTTGCGTGCTATTCTTAAAATAACTTGGATTGACATTTCTATGGACTTTATTTTGGGGTTGCCTAGGACTAAAAAGGGAAGGGATTCTATTTATGGATTACTTTATGGGCTAAATTTTGCACAATAAAGTTGTAATCTACTACTTGTCATCCTCAAACGGATGGACAAACTGAAGCTGTAAATAGAACTTTGAGAACACGTTTGCGTGCTATTCTTAAAAGAACTTGGCTTGACATTTCTATTGATTTTATTTTGGGGTTGCCTTGGACTAAGAAGGGGAGGGATTCTATTTATGGATTACTTTATGGGCTAAACTTTGCACAATAAAGTTGTAATCTACTACTTCTCATCCTCAAACGGATGGACAAACTTAAGTTGTCAATAGAACTTTGGGAACACTTTTGCGTGCTATTCTTAAAAAGAACTTGGATTGACATTTCTATGGACTTTATTTTGGGTTGCCTAGGACTAAGAAGGGGAGGGATTCTATTTATGGATTACTTTATGGGCAAAACTTTGCACAATAAAGTTGTAATCTACTACTTGTCATCCTCAAACGGATAGACAAACTGAAGTTGTAAATAGAACTTTGGGAAAACTTTTGCGTGCTATTCTTAAAAGAACTTGGATTGACATTTCTATGGACTTTATTTTGGGGTTGCCTAGGACTAAGAAGGGGAGGAATTCTATTTATGGATTACTTTATGCGCTAAACTTTGCACAATTAAGTTGTAATCTACTACTTGTCATCCTCAAACGGATGGAAAAACTGAAGTTGTAAATAGAACTTTGGGAACACTTTTGCGTGCTATTCTTAAAAGAACTTGGATTGACATTTCTATGGACTTTATTTTGGGGTTACCTAGGACTAAGAAGTGGAGGGATTCTATATTTGGATTACTTTATGGGCTAATCTTTGCACAATAAAGTTGTAATCTACTACTTGTCATTCTCAAACGGAAGGACAAACTGAAGTTGTAAATAGAACTTTGGGAACACTTTTGCATGCTATATTTAAAAAGAACTTGGATTGAAATTTCTATGGACTTTATTTTGGGGTTGCCTTGGACTAAGAAGGGGATGGATTCTATTTATGGATTACTTTATGCGCTAAACTTTGCACAATAAAGTTGTAATCTACTTCTTGTCATCCTCAAACGGATGGACAAACTGAGGTTGTAAATAGAACTTTGAGAACACGTTTGCGTGCTATTCTTAAAATAACTTGGATTGACATTTCTATGGACTTTATTTTGGGGTTGCCTAGGACTAAGAAGGGAAGGGATTCTATTTATGGATTACTTTATGGGCTAAACTTTGCACAATAAAGTTGTAATCTACTACTTGTCATCCTCAAACGGATGGACAAACTGAAACTGTAAATAGAACTTTGAGAACACGTTTGCGTGTTATTCTTAAAAGAACTTGGATTGACATTTCTATTGACTTTATTTTGGGGTTGTCTTGGACTAAGAAGGGGAGGGATTCTATTTATGGATTACTTTATGGGCTAAACTTTGCACAATAAAGTTGTAATCTACTACTTGTCATCCTCAAACGGATGGACAAACTTAAGTTGTCAATAGAACTTTGGGAACACTTTTGCGTGCTATTCTTAAAAAGAACTTGGATTGACATTTCTATAGACTTTATTTTGGGTTTGTCTAGGACTAAGAAGGGGAGGGATTGTATTTATGGATTACTTTATGGGCTAAACTTTGCACAATAAAGTTACAATCTACTACTTGTCATCCTCAAACGGATGGACAAACTGAAGATGTAAATAGAACTTTGCACACACGTTTGCGTGCTATTCTTAAAAGAACTTGGATTGACATTTCTATGGACTTTATTTTGGGGTTGCCTTGGACTAAGAAGGGGAGGGATTCTATTTATGGATTACTTTATGTGCTAAACTTTGCACAATTAAGTTGTAATCTACTACTTGTCATCCTCAAACGGATGGAAAAACTGAAGTTGTAAATAGAACTTTGGGAACACGTTTGCGTTATATTCTTAAAAGAACTTGGATTGACATTTCTATGGACTTTATTTTGGGGTTGCCTAGGACTAAGAAGGGGAGGGATTCTATTTATGGATTACTTTATGCGCTAAACTTTGCACAATTAAGTTGTAATCTACTACTTGTCATCCTCAAACGGATGGAAAAACTGAAGTTGTAAATAGAACTTTGGGAACACGTTTGCGTGATATTCTTAAAAGAACTTGGATTGACATTTCTATGGACTTTATTTTGGGGTTGCCTAGGACTAAGAAGGGGAGGGATTCTATTTATGGATTACTTTATGCGCTAAACTTTGCACAATAAAGTTGTAATCTACTACTTGTCATCCTCATACGGATGGACAAACTGAAGTTGTCAATAGAACTTTGGGAACACTTTTGCGTGCTATTCTTAAAAAGAACTTGGATTGACATTTCTATGAACTTTATTTTGGGGTTGCCTAGGACAAAGAAGGGGAGGGATTCTATTTATGGATTACTTTATGCGCTAAACTTTGCACAATTAAGTTGTAATCTACTACTTGTCATCCTCAAACGGATAGACAAACTGAAGTTGTAAATAGAACTTTGGGAACACGTTTGCGTGCTATTCTTAAAAGAACTTGGATTGACATTTCTATGGACTTTATTTTGGGGTTGCCTTGGACTAAGAAGGGGAGGGATTCTATTTATGGATTACTTTATGGGCTAAACTTTGCACAATAAAGTTGTAATCTACTACTTGTCATCCTCAAACGGATGGACAAACTGAAGTTGTAAATAGAACTTTGAGAACACGTTTGCGTGCTATTCTTAAAAGAACTTGGATTGACATTTCTCTGGACTTTATTTTGGGGTTGCCTTGGACTAAGAAGGGGAGGGATTCTATTTATGGATTACTTTATGTGCTAAACTTTGCACAATTAAGTTGTAATCTACTACTTGTCATCCTCAAACGGATGGAAAAACTGAAGTTGTAAATAGAACTTTGGGAACACGTTTGCGTGATATTCTTAAAAGAACTTGGATTGACATTTCTATGGACTTTATTTTGGGGTTGCCTAGGACTAAGAAGGGGAGGGATTCTATTTATGGATTACTTTATGCGCTAAACTTTGCACAATTAAGTTGTAATCTACTACTTGTCATCCTCAAACGGATGGAAAAACTGAAGTTGTAAATAGAACTTTGGGAACACGTTTGCGTGATATTCTTAAAAGAACTTGGATTGACATTTCTATGGACTTTATTTTGGGGTTGCCTAGGACTAAGAAGGGGAGGGATTCTATTTATGGATTACTTTATGCGCTAAACTTTGCACAATAAAGTTGTAATCTACTACTTGTCATCCTCATACGGATGGACAAACTGAAGTTGTCAATAGAACTTTGGGAACACTTTTGCGTGCTATTCTTAAAAAGAACTTGGATTGACATTTCTATGAACTTTATTTTGGGGTTGCCTAGGACAAAGAAGGGGAGGGATTCTATTTATGGATTACTTTATGCGCTAAACTTTGCACAATAAAGTTGTAATCTACTACTTGTCATCCTCAAACGGATGGACAAACTGAAGTTGTAAATAGAACTTTGGGAACACTTTTGCGTGCTATTCTTAAAAGAACTTGGATTGACATTTCTAAGGACTTTATTTTGAGGTTGCCTAGGATTAAGAAGGGGAGGGATTCTATTTATGAATTAATTTATGGGCTAAACTTTGCACAATAAAGTTGTAATCTACTACTTGTCTGTTAGAGTAGGTGCCCGTCGAGCCAAGTGTTGGCCGAGTGTTCACAATGAAACTCTATGAATAAGCAGTCTTTATTTTAATAATATTTGAAATTATTACTTTGGCAAATCTTTATCTGTATACCCATGCTAGCTGCATAGATAAAGCCCTTGAATATACAAATAGTAGAAAGAATATGAGATGCTCATATGATGAGTATCATGGAACTCATATTTGTAATACTGTATATTCTAAACGGTTCCTAGTCGATTCAGCCGCCACTAAGAAGGATATAGGCCGCTCGAGTTAGAGACTAGTATCTGCGATGTGAGTACCATGTTTCATTGGTAGGGGACATTGTGATGTCCGAACATGCAGATAGGTGCTCCTTGTAGAGTGCACTGAACAACCCTCCATAAAAGGACTTTCCAAGTGGTTCTCACTTATCGAGTGGAAAAGTCCTGGTTTATGGTTGTACAGAATTAGTCCTTATGACCCGGGACAACATTGAGACTCTATGTGCTAGAATTACACTTTGACTTGTTTACCGACTCTCATGGGGTCATCAGGTGGCAAGGTTGGGTGTTCTGTCGAAACACATAAGAGTCGATGCATTGTAGTCGGGGATTCACCGCTTACCTTCGGGTATGGATATCCTATGTGTTATCATGTGTATGTAGATCGAAATCTCTGGCCAGAGTATGGTTGTAATTATGAAAGGTGTTTCATAGATTACACCATCGATGCAACTACGACATGACACATAGTATCGATTCATTGACAACTCTCGATAAACCAATGGTTGTCGAATCGATCGGGATATATGAGTTGAAGGGACCGTACTGTACGCTAACCATAATTGAATGGTTCTTGCAGGCACTATCATGTGATACCTAGGGAATCACGTAAGCGATGCTGCTAGGCGTTTAACGTGATTGGTTGGGTACTATCAGACTTGAGTTCTGACGTTCTTACTATCAAGGAGTTGATAAGTAAGAATGGAGCAATTGGGGTATGCTCGAATAAGGACATGTTTAGTCCGAATCACATGGAGATGTGAACCCACGGCTAGTTGTATCAATGAACCATTGAGGGCCACACAAGTACTAGCTTTGTAAATCCCGATGAGAAGTAAAAATAGTTCAATGTGTTGAACGGCTTATAAAGGAGTTTATAAGCGTAAAGAAAATTAGAAGTATGACTTCTATAAAGGAGAAAATAGTTCAAAGTGTTGAACGGCTTATAAATGTGTTTATAAGTGTAAAGAAAAATTGAAGTATGACTTCTATGAGAGAAATGTAAATTTTGATTTATGGAAGTGTTCCTAAATTAAAATTTGGCCAAGTGACTAATGTTTTTGAAAATTGTGATTTTCATAAACATTATTATGGACTAAATTAAATTAATTCAAGTGTTGAATTAATTAAACACTAGTGGGCCTAGTAGAGCCCAAATAATTAAATTAATTCAAGTGTTGGATTAATTAAATAATATTGAGTCTAGTAGAGCTCAATTAAAATAATTATTTAACTAGTGGGACTTGAGTAAATTCAAGTAATATTTAATTTGTCTCAAATATGTTTGAGATAATTAAATTTAGTCTATGGTTTTTTATTTGATAGAAAACTATATTATATGAATGCATGGGAGGTGAAGAGTTGGGGAATACTTTTGAATAAAATATTGGTTGGCATGCAACTTTTTGTATCAACTTTTTGCAACCCCAAGACTTGATTCTCCTCCCTCATTCTACACTCCATATGGCCGAAACCTCACCTCCAATTCTCTCCCAAGATTTTTCTCCATTTTGTTCTTCAATTTGTTGAAGAATAAAATACTTCTCTTTGATAAATCTTCTTGTTTTTCTAGTGCAAAACAAGAAGGGATTTACCTAGTTAGTGGTGGGCTTGATTTTGAAGGAAAGAACTCAAAGAAAAGGAGGAGCTTGTAGATTTCTTCATGCCATTCAAGAGCCAAGTTGTTTACAACTTGGTTGGTGTAGTGACCCGTTCCAGAATCACCTACTAATCAAAAACTAAGCATGCAATTAACCTAATTAATTATAATCAGAGATAACAGCGGAAATATGGCCAACAACAATAGTTATACAACCCAATCGAAATCGAAGTCTAGACTAACTCAAAATGAAATATCCAGTACAACCATATCGAATCAAATGGAAAACACTGAAAACTAAACCAACCAGCTACTCAACGTCCTCCTCCTGCTCCTCCTGAGCCATCCAACCTGAGGCCTGCCCCGAGGGAATGGGGTGTCCAAGAATAAACAAAACCGAGGACGTGAGCGATAAGAACGCCCAGTACTAAAGTATGAGTATACAAACCTATATGAAATGCACATGCTATGATATGATACCAGGGTAGTCAAGAAACAGGAATCACAAAGGATCTCAAAATGCTCAGTCTAGAGGCGCCAAGTGGATAGTGCCGCGCGGTCCAACCTCTGGGTCACTGCATCCACTACAAGACAGACGTGGACCTAAAATGTCCCGGACCACCGAAGCCCTCCCGACCCGTCGGCCACTGTGTACTCTCGGTGTCCATGCGTCCACAAGACAGGGCTGAGCGGCCCCAAGATATAGCTTATCTCGAAAGAGATACAGCTCAACAGTAAAGGCTATCTCGAAGGAGATACGGCTCAACATGATATGCAATATGCATCATAACTCGTGACATAATAGCATGCATCATATGACATATAACAATGCAGCAAATACTCATGCAACACATATATGAATGTATACTCAACCAGGATATCTCGGATAGTACTTTCGTACCTCTATCACAGCAAGCCTAGCCTTACGCAACACCGCTAATCAGGTCTAGCACAAGCCTACGCATCAAAAGCATACTCAATCAATACTACCATGCTCGACTAGCAAAACCAGTACTCCCTAGTACTACCAAAGGTTTAGGGTTTACCTTCGTCCGTCGACAGCCCTTTGATGTCGATTGCCTTGAAACTCAGGCGCCGCTACGCTACTACTCCTGGCAGCTCTTGGCTATCGCTCGACCAACAACTAACCCTAGAAACCTTCCAAATCCTTTCAACTATGAGGCAAAATCATGAATTGGCAAGTCACAAATGAGAAATCCGAGCACTATTTATAGGCCATGTTCGGATCCTCCGAACAACACTTCGGAACGTCCGAACGCTACGTGTCCATTGGCTCTTGACAGCTCATGATCGGATCCTCCGATCATACACTTCGGACCGTCCGAACATGCATGGAAAATGACGTGTCGATCAACACTTGACACCTATGATCGGATTCACCGAACTACACTTCGGATCGTCCGAACTCTTCGGTGCTTCCGAACCCTCTTCGGTCCGTCCGATCATGACCATAGCCAAAATTACACCTTAAACCTTCTTAATCACCATTACTCCGTTAATTACCCAATTTGGAATTCGGGCTACTACATTCTCCCCCCCTTAAAAGATTTCGTCCTCGAAATCAGGCTTAGAGAATGAACAAAACAAAATAACAACATCATTAATACATCTCAATTGTTGTTGAATACAACTGATACTATGATTACAACTGAAAACACAAACTTATACAAAGCACAACTCAAAAGAGCTCTGGATGCTCCGAACGCATACGACTCTCTAACTCCCAAGTGGCTTCTTCAGTGCCTCGACGCTGCCACTGCACTAAGACAAGAGGAATGATCTTATTCCGCAACACCTTATCTTTGCGATCTAGAATCTGAACTGGTCGCTCCACGTAAGACAAATCCGTATCAAGTTGAACTTCAGATGGATGTAAGATGTGCGACTCATCTGCTACATAACGTCTCAACAAGGATACGTGGAACACATCATGAATACTTGATAGGTACGGCGGCAACGCAAGTCTGTAAGCTAAATCTCCCACACATTCCAGTATCTCGAATGGACCAATAAATCTCGGAGACAGCTTACCCTTGAGACCAAATCTCAAAATCCTGCGAAAAGGCGAAACTCGGAGAAACACCTTCTCACCTGGCTGAAAATGAAGAGGTCGACGCTTTGTGTTCGCATAACTAGCCTGTCGATCCTGAGCAGTCTTAATCCGCTTCTTGATTACTGCAACCTTATCTATAGCCTGCTGGACTAACTCCGGTCCCTCTACCTGTCGTTCCCCGACTTCATCCCAGAATAATGGAGTACGACAACGTCGCCCGTACAACGCCTCAAATGGTGCCATACCAATACTACGATGATAGCTGTTGTTGTACGCGAACTCAATCAAAGGCAAATGATCCTGCCAAGTGGGTCCGAAATCCATAACACAGGCTCGCAACATATCCTCAAGCGTACGGATAGTCCTCTCTGATTGACCGTCAGTCTCCGGATGATAAGCAGTACTCAGACTCAGTGTAGTACCCAACGCTGACTGGAAACTACCCCAAAACCGTGAGGTAAAACGAGGATCTCTGTCACTAACAATACTGACAGGCACTCCATGCAAACGTACAATCTCCTGAATGTACAATCGAGCCATACGATCGAAAGTGAAATCACGATTATACGGCAGAAAATGAGCAGACTTGGTGAGTCGATCCACCACTACCCAGATAGCATCGCTGTTCCTCGAAGATAATGGCAAGTGAGTAATGAAATCCATCGTAATATGCTCCCACTTCCATTCTGGAATAGGTAAGTTCAACAACAATCCTCCCGGTCGACGGTGCTCTGCCTTAACCTGCTGGCAAACTAGACACTTGGAGACAAACTGATACACGCTGCGCTTCATCCCTTTCCACCAAAACCGCATCCTCAAGTCTCTATACATCTTGTTGCTTCCTGGATGAACACTTAACTTGCATCGATGCGCCTGAGACAATATCTCGTCCTTCAAAGTGTCATCCTCTGGTACTACAACCCGATTAGATAAGCACAGAAGACCATTGGACTGATAATGGAAATTGCTATCACCACCAACTAACCGAGCTAATCTCTGAGTCTTGAGATCAGACATCTGAGCTTCTCGAATCCGAGTGAACAAATTGGGCTCAGATAAAATGGTAGCAACACGAATGCTTTCCATACCTTTCCGATGCTTGAAGTTAAACCCCAACGAGCAACTATCCTGGATGGCACTAGTCATAGCACAAATCTGAAGTGCAGAGGCTCTCACCTTGCGACTAAGCGCATCAACTGTGAGATTTGCAGAACCTGGATGGTACTTGATCTCGCAATCATAATCCTTCAGCAAATCCATCCAACGACGTTGCCTCATGTTCAACTCAGCCTGAGTGAACAGATATTTCAGACTCTTATGATCAGTAAAGATTTCAAACTGAACACCGTACAAATAATGACGCCAAATCTTCAGCGCAAACACAATAGCTGCCAATTCCAGATCATGAGTGGGATACTTCTCCTCGTGAGATTTCAGCTGTCTGGAAGCATAAGCAATCACCTGACCGTTTTGCGTCAACACACACCCTAAGCCTTGAGTGGAGGCATCGGTGTAAACACTGAAACCATCAGATCCTGACGGTAACGCCAAAACAGGTGCAGAAGTCAGAAGTCGACGAAGCTCTCTGAAACTATCTTCGCACTCGGATGACCACTCAAATGGAACATCCCTCCGAGTAAGTTGCGTCAATGGTCTGGCTATCTGAGAGAAATTCACGATGAAGCGACGATAATACCCTGCCAGACCTAGAAAACTACGGATCTCAGCCACCGTCGTCGGACGTGACCAATTCAGCACTGCTTCAATCTTGCTGGGATCCACAGAAACTCCTTCCTTGGAAATCACGTGACCAAGGAATACCACACGATCAATCCAGAACTCGCACTTACTCAGCTTAGCATACAATTGCTTCTCGCGAAGAATCTTCAACACAATCCTCAAGTGTTGGGCATGCTCTTCCACACTGTGGGAATAGATCAAGATATCGTCAATGAAAACCACCACAAACTGATCCAGAAAATCTCGGAAGACTCGGTTCATCAGATCCATGAACACCGCTGGCGCATTCGTCAATCCGAATGGCATAACTAGAAACTCGTAATGCCCATAACGAGTACGAAATGCAGTCTTGGAAATATCATCATCTCTGACTCTCATCTGATGATACCCCGATCGCAAGTCGATCTTGGAGTAAACAGAAGTACCCTGAAGCTGATCGAACAAGTCATCAATACGGGGTAAAGGGTACTTGTTTTTGATCGTCACCCGATTCAGCTGGCGATAATCAATGCACAACCGCATCGATCCATCCTTCTTCTTGACAAACAAGACTGGAGCTCCCCAAGGCGAAACACTCGGGCGAATAAAACCCTTATCAAGAAGATCCTGCAATTGCTGCTTCAGCTCTCTCATCTCTGACGGAGCAAGACGATAGGGGGCACGAGAAATCGGTGCAGTCCCTGGCATTAAATCTATGCCAAATTCCACCTCTCTAACCGGAGGAAAACCAGGAATCTCATCTGGGAAAACATCAGGAAATTCACAAACCACTGGAATATCCTCTAGACCAACACTACCTGTGGATGAATCAATCGCATAGATGAGGTAGCCTTCCCCGCCCGACTCTAAAGCACGACAGGCTTTCAGAGCAGATACCACTGGCATCGGAGGTCGCGCTCCCTCACCATAGAAAAACCAACTAGAGCTTTCAGTCGTACGAAACTGAACAAGCTTCTGGTAACAATCCACAGTAGCTCGGTAGGTAGTCAATAAGTCTATACCCAAGATACAATCAAAATCTTCCATCTCTAGGATCATAAGATTCGCAGTCAACTCGTTACCCTCAAAATTTAAGGGACAACCCATCACTAGACGCTTCGCTAACACCGAATGACCCATCGGGGTAGAAACAGAAAGAATGACGTCTAGAGAAACATAGGGTAACCTATGACGCTTAACAAATCGTGCAGAAATGAAGGAATGAGAGGCTCCTGTATCAATAAGAACAAAAGCAGGAATACCGCATAAATGAAAAGTACCTGCTATGACTCTCTCCGTCTCATCTGCAGCCTGATCCTGGTTCAGCGCAAAAACCTGACCCTGGGCACGAGGTCGAAGATTCGAACTACCCACTGCCTGACCCTGCCTCCTCTGCTGAACAGTCGTCTGAGATCCAGAACCGGATCCTGCTCCACCTCGCAACTGAGGACAATTCTTCTTAATATGCCCCATCTCTCCGCACTGATAACAAGCTCCTGCGGCTACTCGGCATTGCTCCGATGGATGGTTCTTCCCACAATGCGCACAAGACTCCTTCTTCTTACCAAAGCGGAAAACACCACTAGATCGAGATCCAGATCCAGAAGAAGATGAACCAGATTTCTTGAATGACTGAGATCGAGGCCTCAAAGTACTCGGAGGTCTAGAAGAAGAAAGAATAGCCCTACCACGCTGGAGACTGATCTCTGCCTGGCGACACCGGTTCACTAACCCATCATAAGAAGTAGGATTATCACAGACAGTGACTCGATCAAAGATCTCCTGATTAAGGCCCTGGAGGAAATGATCATACTTGGCCTCAGAACTGCCACTGATATGAGGAGCGAAGGGTAACAACTCAAAGAATTTCTGCTGATACTCATCAACAGACATACTCCCCTGCTTAAGGTTCAGGAGCTCAATCGTCTTGGCTTGGCGAAGGGCTGGAGGAAAGTACAGCTGCATGAAAGCTGCACGGAAATCGACCCAAGTCACCCTACCTTGGGACTGGACTATCGGCGCAGAAGTCGATCGCCACCACTTGCGCGCACGGCCTTCGAGAAGAAAGCTAAGGGTCTCTATCTTCTGCTCCTCGGTGCACTGAAATGCACGGAAACAACTCTCCATGCGCTCTAACCAGTCCTCAGCATCATCGGGAGTCTCACCACCAACTAAAGGCTTAGGCCCCATCTGAATAAAACGATGCAAATCAAAACGCCTAGGACCGTCCCGACGATGACGATGTTCACGGTAACGCCTACGATCGTCCTGATCACCCCATCGACCTACACTACCCTGACTACTCCCGTCATCAAAATGGTCAGCCATCGCTACAAGATAGAATAGGGAAAATGGTAAAATGGTCAACGGAAATCCCAAAACAGAATCTATATCCCAAAATCATACGCATGCTCTGATACCATAAATGTAGTGACCCGTTCCAGAATCACCTACTAATCAAAAACTAAGCATGTAATTAACCTAATTAATTATAATCAGAGATAACAGCGGAAATATGGCCAACAACAATAGTTATACAACCCAATCGAAATCGAAGTCTAGACTAACTCAAAATGAAATATCCAGTACAACCATATCGAATCAAATGGAAAACACTGAAAACTAAACCAACCAGCTACTCAACGTCCTCCTCCTGCTCCTCCTGAGCCATCCAACCTGAGGCCTGCCCCGAGGGAATGGGGTGTCCAAGAATAAACAAAACCGAGGACGTGAGCGATAAGAACGCCCAGTACTAAAGTATGAGTATACAAACCTATATGAAATGCACATGCTATGATATGATACCAGGGTAGTCAAGAAACAGGAATCACAAAGGATCTCAAAATGCTCAGTCTAGAGGCGCCAAGTGGATAGTGCCGCGCGGTCCAACCTCTGGGTCACTGCATCCACTACAAGACAGACGTGGACCTAAAATGTCCCGGACCACCGAAGCCCTCCCGACCCGTCGGCCACTGTGTACTCTCGGTGTCCATGCGTCCACAAGACAGGGCTGAGCGGCCCCAAGATATAGCTTATCTCGAAAGAGATACAGCTCAACAGTAAAGGCTATCTCGAAGGAGATACGGCTCAACATGATATGCAATATGCATCATAACTCGTGACATAATAGCATGCATCATATGACATATAACAATGCAGCAAATACTCATGCAACACATATATGAATGTATACTCAACCAGGATATCTCGGATAGTACTTTCGTACCTCTATCACAGCAAGCCTAGCCTTACGCAACACCGCTAATCAGGTCTAGCACAAGCCTACGCATCAAAAGCATACTCAATCAATACTACCATGCTCGACTAGCAAAACCAGTACTCCCTAGTACTACCAAAGGTTTAGGGTTTACCTTCGTCCGTCGACAGCCCTTTGATGTCGATTGCCTTGAAACTCAGGCGCCGCTACGCTACTACTCCTGGCAGCTCTTGGCTATCGCTCGACCAACAACTAACCCTAGAAACCTTCCAAATCCTTTCAACTATGAGGCAAAATCATGAATTGGCAAGTCACAAATGAGAAATCCGAGCACTATTTATAGGCCATGTTCGGATCCTCCGAACAACACTTCGGAACGTCCGAACGCTACGTGTCCATTGGCTCTTGACAGCTCATGATCGGATCCTCCGATCATACACTTCGGACCGTCCGAACATGCATGGAAAATGACGTGTCGATCAACACTTGACACCTATGATCGGATTCACCGAACTACACTTCGGATCGTCCGAACTCTTCGGTGCTTCCGAACCCTCTTCGGTCCGTCCGATCATGACCATAGCCAAAATTACACCTTAAACCTTCTTAATCACCATTACTCCGTTAATTACCCAATTTGGAATTCGGGCTACTACAGTTGGTGCCATCATCAATCTCTTGAGATTGATAGGTAACGATTTTCTAACACCCTATGAATGTCATTATGTGTGTTTTTGTATTTGTTGCACAAAGAAATGGGGTGGCCGAAATTTTCTTCATAAAATTCGATTTTTGTGCTTCCGTTGCGTTTCCGGCCACCGTAACCGGTCCGCTTTCAAGTGGTATCCGAGCTAAGGTTACGGATTTTGTGTAATATTTACGTAATATTATGTTGAGATCGATTTCTAACCGCTTGAGAAATTTTTTTGGTGCATGTATGGTGAAGGCCGAAATTTTTGAAGAAAAACAAAAAAAAAAAAAAAAAGTTTTTCGGGCAGCCCGAGGGGCTGCCCGAGGGGCTGCCCGAAAATGTTCGGCAGCATAGGGCAGCCCGAGGGGCTGCCCGAAATGTTCAGTTTTTAAAAAAAAAAAAAAATTTTTTTGTTGTTGCCGGAATCCGGCGACGGAGCTCCGGCGATGGCGATGACGGCTAGGGTTTCCAAAAGTGTTTTGGTTAATCCAAGTGTCATGGGCCTTGAGATGTTGGGCCATTGGATGGTCAACATATTTTGTGAAATTTAAATGGGCCAAAGTATTTTTGGTGAAAAATGAGTTTTGGGCCCTTAAGTTTAAATTTACAATTGTTGCACATATTTTCTCATAAAATAAATAATTGAAGTGGGACTTTAATTATTTATAGTAAATTGTGATTTACAAGAAATTCGATTATAAATAAATTAATTTGAAAGTAGACAAAGGTGTTTGTATACTTTGTTAATTTAATTTATAATTGTGGCGGTTAGTGATTGGATCAAAATATATAATATTGGATCAATTAATTATAGTGATAATTAATTGATGGTGTATGATATGTGATATTATGCATGAAGGATGATCAAAAGCCCAAGCCCAATTTGCTAGGTGTATGCTAGGATATTTGTGTTGTATGATTGTAATAATTATCAATTTTTAAAGTGGGCTTGGTTTATGGCCCGTTCCCACCCCATGAGATGTATCCCTATGTGCCATGGATATTTATTTGTAAATATTAGAATAGGGGAAGATCAAGATTGGAAGATGGTGGCCTTGGTGATTATGAAGATCGAAGACATGTAATATTGGATGCTAATGTAATAATATAGTTGCATTGCATCCCATGCATTTACCCTAGGATTGGACCTAGGCCCGTGTTTGGCTCACACGGGCCATTAGAGTTGGGGCAATTGATCATCCTTGTACTGTTTTCTATTTATAATATATGCATGATATGTTATAAATAATGAGTATGTGCGTTATTATTATTATAATAACAAAGTTGCATGAATCCGGCAAACATACGATCAAACATGGCGAGCTTTTAAAATAAAATTAATGATGAGACCTTTCAAAATTAAAAACCCTCATTTTGAATAAGATTCAAAATTAATATCAAGCCCGAAAAGGGGAATTATAAATTTGTTTATAATTTCCTTGTCTTCCATCGACAATGGGTGCATGATGAACGCTACCCGTACTCGGGGCTCGGCTCATATTATTGGGGGAGCCTCGAGTGCCGGAAAGCTGTGACATCCATTGACATAGTGATGTGAACTACGTGGAACTCCCATGATTTCGGCTCATATTATTGAGGGAACTCATGGCGACCGTCCATTAAGGTTCAACATCGATGGGTAAGGCTTGACACGTGAAGATGAACGACGTCATATTATTGGGTCCTAATCAAACGTGAGACAAAAGTTTACGTGGAGGGTTGCATTGTGATGCAATTGGAAACTACCTTTTAGGAATTGTGATTGGCTGATATTATTCGGGATCACAATTCGCTAATTGGACCTTACGTACCTACTGAGGAAAGGAGTTTCCCGTTTTCACTAGAGGGTAGTGAAAGATGTCAAAACAGTGGGAGCAAATATTTATGAAGTAAAAGTCCAAACTTCATATCTTACTAAATATTTAAAATAGTCATCAACATTTATCTGTTTTACTTTTCAGTACAAATTGACAATGTCTTCGATGCGCAATTCGATATCTGTAATACTCGACGAACACATATTAACTGGACCTAATTACCTCACTTGGCTAAGAAATTTGAAAATAGTCTTGAATTCGGAAAGGGTAACATATACACTGACTCAGTCGCCCCCTGTTGAGGCTCCGACTGACTGTACTCCTGAGGAATTGCAGGCTTACAAGGAATGGTGTGACCATGACTTGATAGCCAGGTGTTATATGCTGACTTCTATGAACGATGAGCTACAGAGGCGTTTTGAGGGTGCAAAGAGTGCTGCTGACATTCATTTGCATCTCAAAGAGCTCTTTGGTGAGCAAACACGACCTCTTAGGCATGCTACCGTCAAGGAGCTGATCACTTTGCGCATGCGAGATGGGACCTCGGTCCATGAGCATGGCCTAAAGGTGATCGGGCTCGTGGACAAGCTCGTTGGCATGGATCTGATCTTGCCTTCGGAGTTGACCACCGACGTGTTGCTGTTATCACTGCCTAGCTCATTTGATCCTTTTGTGGTGAATTTCAACATGAACAAGATGGAACCGACCCTTGAGGAGTTGATAAACATGCTTGTTACGTTTGAATCCACCATCAAGAAAGAGAAGTTGGTTCTTTATGTGGGTTCTTCATCTGGTACGAAGATTGATCCACATGGGAAGGGAAAGAAGAGTTCTTTCCAACGTCCCAAGAAGAACGTGCCCTTGATGAGGCAATCTCCGAATCCCGTTGAGGCAGCCAGACCAGTTAAGGCTGACAAGACTGATGATGTATGTCATCACTGCAAGAAGCCTGGACATTGGAGGCGTAATTGCAAAGAATATCTTGCCCAGAAGTGTTCTGGAAACGGTATGTTCTAAATTTAAGTAAACATTTTAATTAACTCTACTTCTTGGGTATTAGATACCGGTTGTGACTCACATCTCTGTAATGGGTTACAGGTGATGGGAAGAAGTAGGAAGCTTAAGGAAGGTGTGACCTTCTTGAGGATGGGCAATGGAGCAAGAGTTGCTGCCAAGGCTATTAAGGATGTTTACTTATTATTGAACAATGACTTTAAGTTAATTTTAAGAGATGTTTTGTTTGTACCTGTTTGGTGTAAAACATTGTTTCCATTTCTATTGTGATAAAAATGGATATTCTGGTTTATTTAGCAAAGGTGTTTGCAACATTTACAAGAATGAATGTTTAATTGGTACTTGAGAACTTGAAAACGATCTCTATAACTTAAAAGTAAAAGATATTCTACTAAATGTCCATTCAAAGGCAGATACCATATGAGATATGGATGGGTAAGCCTCCCAAATATTCTTATCTTAGAATATGGGGAGCCCTGCTTATGTGAAGCAGGTAAGTGGGAGATAAATTGGATTGTTGATCCATTTTGTGTTACTTTGTGGGATATCCAAGGAATTAAGTTGGATATCATTTCTATCATCCCCAAGAAACAAAAGTGTTTGTTTCTAGGAATGCAACCTTTTTGGAAAGGGATTTTTCTATTGGATAGAAAAAGGCAGATGATAGAACTCGAAGAGGTTCGAGAGAAACCCACAATTATAGAACCCACACCCGATGAGCCAAGAGAGGAGATACAAGCTCCTAGCAGATACGAGAAAGTCTCGAGACCACCTATGAGGTATGGTCAGCTTCTTGAAGAAGGCCATGATGAGCCTAACCATGGATGTGATCCATGGACCTTCAAGGAAGCGTTATCTGATGCCAATTCATCCAAGTGACTTGAAGAAATGGAATCTGAGTTGAATTCCATGCATTCGAACCAAGTGTAGGATCTTGTGGATCCACCTGTGGGAACTGTTCCTACAGGGACTTGGGGAGGATGGGAAGGTGTTGACCTTCAAGGCGCGATTGGTGGCAAAAGGATGTACTCAAAGACAAGGAGTTGACTTTGAGGAAACCTTTTCCCAGTCGTAATGTTCAAGTCCATAAGGATTTTGCTAGCCATAGCTGCATGGTATGACTATGAGATATGGCAGATGGATGTTAAGACAGTCTTTCTTAATGGGGATTTTAAGAAAGTGATTTACATGTCTCAACCTGAAGGGTTTACATCTATCGGAAGTGAGCATATGGTATGTAAACTTCAGAGATCTATTTATGATCTAAAGCAGGCATCAAGGAGTTGGAACCTTAGATTCGATAGTACAATCAAAGAGTTTGATTTACTAAGAATCCTGAGGAACCCTATGTGTATAACAAGGTCAGTGGGAGTGTTGTGACATTCCTGGTGTTATATGTTGATGACATTCTACTCATTGGGAATGATGTAGGAATGTTGCAATCAGCTGAGATATGGTTAGCGAGTAAGTTCTCGATGCAGGACTTGGGTGAAGCATCTTTTGTATTGGGATACATATCTATAGAGATAGATCGAAAAGATGGCTTGGTCTCACCCAGTCCACATACATGATACCATCGTGAAGCGGTTCTCGATGGATGCGTCCTTGAGAGGACATCTACCAATGTGTCATGGCGTGTCCCTATCCAAGTCTGTCTCCTGAGACTGATGCAGAGATAGTGACGATGACACGCATTCCGTATGCTTCGGCAATTGGTAACATCATGTATGGGATGATATCTACACGTCCTGACGTGGCGTTTTCACTATGTGTAGTGAAAAGATATCAATCGAACCCCGGTCTTCCACAACTAGAAAGCTGTGAAAGACATCCTCAAGTTGTGAGAAGGACCAATAAGTTGTTCTTGGTCTATGGGGTAGAGAACTGAAATTGGAAGGCTATACCGACTCTAGCTTCCAAAGCGATATCGATAACTCGAAGTCAACCTCTAGTTTCGTATTCATGCTCAACGGTGCTGCTGTTTCTTGGAAGAGTTCCAAGTAAGACAATATTACGGATTCCAGCACAGAGGCCGAATACATTGCTGCATATGATGCAGCAAGAGAGGCTGTTTGGATAAGGAATTTCGTCCAAGAGTTGGACGTCATTCCTAATGGAATTGCTCCTATCCCGGTGTTGTGTGACAACACGGGAGCTATAGCTCAAGCAAAGGAGCCAAGGTCTCATCAGAAATCCAAACTAGTATTGAGAAAGTACCACATCCTCGGAGAGATTGTGGAAAGAAGAGTAGTGTCTATTGACAAAGTCGGCTCCACAGATTATGTTGTTGATCCACTAGCTAAGCCTTTACCTGGACCATTGTTCGACAAGCATCGCGAATCAATGGGTTTTAAGCATAAGGGTAGTTGGCTCTAGTGCAAGTGGGAGATTGTTAGAGTAGGTGCCCGTCGAGCCAAGTGTTGGCCGAGTGTTCACAATGAAACTCTATGAATAAGCAGTCTTTATTTTAATAATATTTGAAATTATTACTTTGGCAAATCTTTATCTGTATACCCATGCTAGCTGCATAGATAAAGCCCTTGAATATACAAATAGTAGAAAGAATATGAGATGCTCATATGATGAGTATCATGAAACTCATATTTGTAATACTGTATATTCTAAACGGTTCCTAGTCGATTCAGCCGCCACTAAGAAGGATATAGGCCGCTCGAGTTAGAGACTAGTATCTGCGATGTGAGTACCATGTTTCATTGGTAGGGGACATTGTGATGTCCGAACATGCAGATAGGTGCTCCTTGTAGAGTGCACTGAACAACCCTCCATAAAAGGACTTTCCAAGTGGTTCTCACTTATCGAGTGGAAAAGTCCTGGTTTATGGTTGTACAGAATTAGTCCTTATGACCCGGGACAACATTGAGACTCTATGTGCTAGAATTACACTTTGACTTGTTTACCGACTCTCATGGGGTCATCAGGTGGCAAGGTTGGGTGTTCTGTCGAAACACATAGGAGTCGATGCATTGTAGTCGGGGATTCACCGCTTACCTTCGGGTATGGATATCCTATGTGTTATCATGTGTATGTAGATCGAAATCTCTGGCCAGAGTATGGTTGTAATTATGAAAGGTGTTTCATAGATTACACCATCGATGCAACTACGACATGACACATAGTATCGATTCATTGACAACTCTCGATAAACCAATGGTTGTCGAATCGATCGGGATATATGAGTTGAAGGGACCGTACTGTACGCTAACCATAATTGAATGGTTCTTGCAGGCACTATCATGTGATACCTAGGGAATCACGTAAGCGATGCTGCTAGGCGTTTAACGTGATTGGTTGGGTACTATCAGACTTGAGTTCTGACGTTCTTACTATCAAGGAGTTGATAAGTAAGAATGGAGCAATTGGGGTATGCTCGAATAAGGACATGTTTAGTCCGAATCACATGGAGATGTGAACCCACGGCTAGTTGTATCAATGAACCATTGAGGGCCACACAAGTACTAGCTTTGTAAATCCCGATGAGAAGTAAAAATAGTTCAATGTGTTGAACGGCTTATAAAGGAGTTTATAAGCGTAAAGAAAATTAGAAGTATGACTTCTATAAAGGAGAAAATAGTTCAAAGTGTTGAACGGCTTATAAATGTGTTTATAAGTGTAAAGAAAAATTGAAGTATGACTTCTATGAGAGAAATGTAAATTTTGATTTATGGAAGTGTTCCTAAATTAAAATTTGGCCAAGTGACTAATGTTTTTGAAAATTGTGATTTTCATAAACATTATTATGGACTAAATTAAATTAATTCAAGTGTTGAATTAATTAAACACTAGTGGGCCTAGTAGAGCCCAAATAATTAAATTAATTCAAGTGTTGGATTAATTAAATAATATTGAGTCTAGTAGAGCTCAATTAAAATAATTATTTAACTAGTGGGACTTGAGTAAATTCAAGTAATATTTAATTTGTCTCAAATATGTTTGAGATAATTAAATTTAGTCTATGGTTTTTTATTTGATAGAAAACTATATTATATGAATGCATGGGAGGTGAAGAGTTGGGGAATACTTTTGAATAAAATATTGGTTGGCATGCAACTTTTTGTATCAACTTTTTGCAACCCCAAGACTTGATTCTCCTCCCTCATTCTACACTCCATATGGCCGAAACCTCACCTCCAATTCTCTCCCAAGATTTTTCTCCATTTTGTTCTTCAATTTGTTGAAGAATAAAATACTTCTCTTTGATAAATCTTCTTGTTTTTCTAGTGCAAAACAAGAAGGGATTTACCTAGTTAGTGGTGGGCTTGATTTTGAAGGAAAGAACTCAAAGAAAAGGAGGAGCTTGTAGATTTCTTCATGCCATTCAAGAGCCAAGTTGTTTACAACTTGGTTGGTGCCATCATCAATCTCTTGAGATTGATAGGTAACGATTTTCTAACACCCTATGAATGTCATTATGTGTGTTTTTGTATTTGTTGCACAAAGAAATGGGGTGGCCGAAATTTTCTTCATAAAATTCGATTTTTGTGCTTCCGTTGCGTTTCCGGCCACCGTAACCGGTCCGCTTTCATTGTCATCCTCAAACGGATGGACAAACTGAAGTTGTAAATAGAACTTTGGGAACACTTTTGCGTGCTATTCTTAAAAGAACTTGGATTGACATTTCTATGGACTTTATTTTGGGGTTGCCTAGGACTAAGAAGGGGAGAGATTCTATTTATGGATTACTTTATGGGCTAAACTTTGCACAATAAAGTTGTAATCTACTACTAGTCATCCTCAAACGGATGGACAAACTGAAGTTGTAAATAGAACTTTGGGAACACTTTTGCGTGCTATTCTGAAAAGAACTTGGATTGACATTTCTATGGACTTTATTTTGGGGTTGCCTTGGACTAAGAAGGGGAGGGATTCTATTTATGGATTACTTTATGGGCTAAACTTTGCACAATAAAGTTGTAATCTACTACTTGTCATCCTCAAACGAATGGACAAACTGAAGTTGTAAAAAGAACTTTGAGAACACGTTTGCGTGCTATTCTTAAAAGAACTTGGATTGACATTTCTATGGACTTTATTTTGGGGTTGCCTAGGACTAAGAAGGGGAGGGATTCTATTTATGGATTACTTTATGGGCTAAAATTTGCACAATAAAGTTGTAATCTACTACTTGTCATCCTCAAACGGATGGACAAACTGAAGTTGTAAATAAAACTTTGGGAACACTTTTGCGTGCTATTCTTAAAAGAACTTGGATTGACATTTCTATGGACTTTATTTTGGGGTTACCTAGGACTAAGAAGTGGAGGGATTCTATATTTGGATTACTTTATGGGCTAATCTTTGCACAATAAAGTTGTAATCTACTACTTGTCATCCTCAAACGGAAAGACAAACTGAAGTTGTAAATAGAACTTTCGGAACACTTTTGCATGCTTTTCTTAAAAAGAACTTGGATTGACATTTCTATGGACTTTATTTTGGGGTTGCCTAGGACTAAGAAGGGGAGGGATTCTATTTATGGATTACTTTATGCGCTAAACTTTGCACAATAAAGTTGTAATCTACTACTTGTCATCCTCAAACGGATGGACAAACTGAAGTTGTCAATAGAACTTTGGGAACACTTTTGCGTGCTATTCTTAAAAGAACTTGGATTGACATTTCTATGGACTTTATTTTGGGGTTGCCTAGGACTAAGAAGGGCAGGGATTCTATTTATGAATTACTTTATGGGCTAAACTTTGCACAATAAAGTTGTAATCTACTACTTGTCATCCTCAAACGGATGGACAAACTGAGGTTGTAAACAGAACTTTGAGAACACGTTTGCGTGCTATTCTTAAAATAACTTGGATTGACATTTCTATGGACTTTATTTTGGGGTTGCCTAGGACTAAGAAGGGAAGGGATTCTATTTATGAATTACTTTATGGGCAAAACTTTGCACAATAAAGTTGTAATCTACTACTTGTCATCCTCAAACGGATGGACAAACTGAAGCTGTAAATAGAACTTTGAGAACACGTTTGCGTGCTATTCTTAAAAGAACTTGGATTGACATTTCTATTGACTTTATTTTGGGGTTGCCTTGGCCTAAGAAGGGGAGGGATTCTATTTATGGATTACTTTATGGGCTAAACTTTGCACAATAAAGTTGTAACCTACTACTTGTCATCCTCAAACGGATGGACAAACTTAAGTTGTCAATAGAACTTTGGGAACACTTTTGCGTGCTATTCTTAAAAAGAACTTGGATTGACATTTCTATGGACTTTATTTTGGGTTTGTCTAGGACTAAGAAGGGGAGGGATTGTATTTATGGATTACTTTATGGGCTAAACTTTGCACAATAAAGTTACAATCTACTACTTGTCATCCTCAAACGGATGGACAAACTGAAGTTGTAAATAGAACTTTGCACACACGTTTGCGTGCTATTCTTAAAAGAACTTGGATTGACATTTCTATGGACTTTATTTTGGGGTTGCCTTGGACTAAGAAGGGGATGGATTCTATTTATGGATTACTTTATGGGCTAAACTTTGCACAATAAAGTTGTAATCTACTACTTGTCATCCTCAAACGGATGGATAAACTGAAGTTGTAAATAGAACTTTGAGAACACGTTTGCGTGCTATTCTTAAAAGAACTTGGATTGACATTTCTATGGACTTTATTTTGGGGTTGCCTAGGACTAAGAAGGGGAGGGATTCTATTTATGGATTACTTTATGGGCTAAACTTAGCACAATAAAGTTGTAATCTACTACTTGTCATCCTCAAACGGATGGACAAACTGAAGTTATAAATAGAACTTTGGGAACACTTTTGCGTGCTATTCTTAAAAGAACTTGGATTGACATTTCTATGGACTTTATTTTGTGGTTGCCTAGGACTAAGAAGGGGAGGGATTCTATTTATGGATTACTTTATGCGCTAAACTTTGCACAATAAAGTTGTAATCTACTACTTGTCATCCTCAAACGGATGGACAAACTGAAGTTGTAAATAGAACTTTGGAACACTTTTGCGTGCTATTCTTAAAAGAACTTGGATTGACATTTCTATGGACTTTATTTTGGGGTTGCCTAGGACTAAGAAGGGGAGGGATTCTATTTATGGATTACTTTATGGGCTAAACTTTGCACAATAAAGTTGTAATCTACTACTTGTCATCCTCAAACGGATGGACAAACTGAGGTTGTAAATAGAACTTTGAGAACACGTTTGCGTGCTATTCTTAAAATAACTTGGATTGACATTTCTATGGACTTTATTTTGGGGTTGCCTAGGACTAAGAAGGGAGGGATTCTATTTATGGATTACTTTATGGGCTAAACTTTGCACAATAAAGTTGTAATCTACTACTTGTCATCCTCAAACGGATGGACAAACTGAAGTTGTAAATAGAACTTTGAGAACACGTTTGCGTGCTATTCTTAAAAGAACTTGGATTGACATTTCTATTGACTTTATTTTGGGGTTGCCTTGGACTAAGAAGGGGAGGGATTCTATTTATGGATTACTTTATGGGCTAAACTTTGCACAATAAAGTTGTAATCTACTACTTGTCATCCTCAAACGGATGGACAAACTGAAGTTGTCAATAGAACTTTGGGAACACTTTTGCGTGCTATTCTTAAAAAGAACTTGGATTGACATTTCTATGGACTTTATTTTGGGTTGCCTAGGACTAAGAAGGGGAGGGATTCTATTTATGGATTACTTTATGGGCTAAACTTTGCACAATAAAGTTGTAATCTACTACTTGTCATCCTCAAACGGATGGACAAACTGAAGTTGTAAATAGAACTTTGGCACACACGTTTGCGTGCTATTCTTAAAAGAACTTGGATTGACATTTCTATGGACTTTATTTTGGGGTTGCCTTGGACTAAGAAGGGGATGGATTCTATTTATGGATTACTTTATGGGCTAAACTTTGCACAATAAAGTTGTAATCTACTACTTGTCATCCTCAAACGGATGGACAAACTGAAGTTGTAAATAGAACTTTGAGAACACGTTTGCGTGCTATTCTTAAAAGAACTTGGATTGACATTTCTATGGACTTTATTTTGGGGTTGCCTAGGACTAAGAAGGGGAGGGATTCTATTTATGGATTACTTTATGGGCTAAACTTTGCACAATAAAGTTGTAATCTACTACTTGTCATCCTCAAACGGATGGACAAACTGAAGTTGTAAATAGAACTTTGGGAACACTTTTGCGTGCTATTCTTAAAAGAACTTGGATTGACATTTCTATGGACTTTATTTTGGGGTTGCCTAGGACTAAGAAGGGGAGGGATTCTATTTATGGATTACTTTATGGCTAAACTTTGCACAATAAAGTTGTAATCTACTACTTGTCATCCTCAAACGGATGGACAAACTGAAGTTGTAAATAGAACTTTGACACACGTTTGCGTGCTATTCTTAAAAGAACTTGGATTGACATTTCTATGGACTTTATTTTGGGGTTGCCTAGGACTAAGAAGGGGAGGGATTCTATTTATGGATTACTTTATGGGCTAAACTTTGCACAATAAAGTTGTAATCTACTACTTGTCATCCTCAAACGGATGGACAAACTGAAGTTGTAAATAGAACTTTGGGAACACTTTTGCGTGCTATTCTTAAAAGAACTTGGATTGACATTTCTATGGACTTTATTTTGGGGTTGCCTAGGACTAAGAAGGGGAGGGATTCTATTTATGGATTACTTTATGGGCTAAACTTTGCACAATAAAGTTGTAATCTACTACTTGTCATCCTCAAACGGATGGACAAACTGAAGTTGTAAATAGAACTTTGGAACACGTTTGCGTGCTATTCTTAAAAGAACTTGGATTGACATTTCTATGGACTTTATTTTGGGGTTGCCTAGGACTAAGAAGGGGATGGATTCTATTTATGGATTACTTTATGGGCTAAACTTTGCACAATAAAGTTGTAATCTACTACTTGTCATCCTCAAACGGATGGACAAACTGAAGTTGTAAATAGAACTTTGAGAACACGTTTGCGTGCTATTCTTAAAAGAACTTGGATTGACATTTCTATGGACTTTATTTTGGGGTTGCCTTGGACTAAGAAGGGGAGGGATTCTATTTATGGATTACTTTATGGGCTAAACTTTGCACAATAAAGTTGTAATCTACTACTTGTCATCCTCAAACGGATGGACAAACTGAAGTTGTAAATAGAACTTTGGGAACACTTTTGCGTGCTATTCTTAAAAGAACTTGGATTGACATTTCTATGGACTTTATTTTGGGGTTGCCTAGGACTAAGAAGGGGAGGGATTCTATTATTGGATTACTTTATGGGCTAAACTTTGCACAATAAAGTTGTAATCTACTACTTGTCATCCTCAAACGGAATGACAAACTGAAGTTGTAAATAGAACTTTGGAACACTTTTGCGTGCTATTCTTAAAAGAACTTGGATTGACATTTCTATGGACTTTATTTTGGGGTTGCCTAGGACTAAGAAGGGGAGGGATTCTATTTATGGATTACTTTATGGGCTAAACTTTGCACAATAAAGTTGTAATCTACTACTTGTCATCCTCAAACGGATGGACAAACTGAAGTTGTCAATAGAACTTTGGGAACACTTTTGCGTGCTATTCTTAAAAGAACTTGGATTGACATTTCTATGGACTTTATTTTGGGGTTGCCTAGGACTAAGAAGGGGAGGGATTCTATTTATGGATTACTTTATGGGCTAAACTTTGCACAATAAAGTTGTAATCTACTACTTGTCATCCTCAAACGGATGGACAAACTGAAGTTGTAAATAGAACTTTGAGAACACGTTTGCGTGCTATTCTTAAAAGAACTTGGATTGACATTTCTATGGACTTTATTTTGGGGTTGCCTAGGACTAAGAAGGGAGGGATTCTATTTATGGATTACTTTATGGGCTAAACTTTGCACAATAAAGTTGTAATCTACTACTTGTCATCCTCAAACGGATGGACAAACTGAAGTTGTAAATAGAACTTTGAGAACACTGTTTGCGTGCTATTCTTAAAAGAACTTGGATTGACATTTCTATGGACTTTATTTTGGGGTTGCCTAGGACTAAGAAGGGGAGGGATTCTATTTATGGATTACTTTATGGGCTAAACTTTGCACAATAAAGTTGTAATCTACTACTTGTCATCCTCAAACGGATGGACAAACTGAAGTTGTAAATAGAACTTTGGGAACACTTTTGCGTGCTATTCTTAAAAAGAACTTGGATTGACATTTCTATGGACTTTATTTTGGGGTTGCCTAGGACTAAGAAGGGGAGGGATTCTATTTATGGATTACTTTATGGGCTAAACTTTGCACAATAAAGTTGTAATCTACTACTTGTCATCCTCAAACGGATGGACAAACTGAAGTTGTAAATAGAACTTTGGAACACTTTTGCGTGCTATTCTTAAAAGAACTTGGATTGACATTTCTATGGACTTTATTTTGGGGTTGCCTAGGACTAAGAAGGGAGGGATTCTATTTATGGATTACTTTATGGGCTAAACTTTGCACAATAAAGTTGTAATCTACTACTTGTCATCCTCAAACGGATGGACAAACTGAAGTTGTAAATAGAACTTTGGGAACACTTTTGCGTGCTATTCTTAAAAGAACTTGGATTGACATTTCTATGGACTTTATTTTGGGGTTGCCTAGGACTAAGAAGGGGAGGGATTCTATTTATGGATTACTTTATGGGCTAAACTTTGCACAATAAAGTTGTAATCTACTACTTGTCATCCTCAAACGGATGGACAAACTGAAGTTGTAAATAGAACTTTGGAACACTTTTGCGTGCTATTCTTAAAAGAACTTGGATTGACATTTCTATGGACTTTATTTTGGGGTTGCCTAGGACTAAGAAGGGGAGGGATTCTATTTATGGATTACTTTATGGGCTAAACTTTGCACAATAAAGTTGTAATCTACTACTTGTCATCCTCAAACGGATGGACAAACTGAAGTTGTAAATAGAACTTTGGGAACACTTTTGCGTGCTATTCTTAAAAGAACTTGGATTGACATTTCTATGGACTTTATTTTGGGGTTGCCTAGGACTAAGAAGGGGAGGGATTCTATTTATGGATTACTTTATGGGCTAAACTTTGCACAATAAAGTTGTAATCTACTACTTGTCATCCTCAAACGGATGGACAAACTGAAGTTGTAAATAGAACTTTGAGAACACGTTTGCGTGCTATTCTTAAAAGAACTTGGATTGACATTTCTATGGACTTTATTTTGGGGTTGCCTAGGACTAAGAAGGGGAGGGATTCTATTTATGGATTACTTTATGGGCTAAACTTTGCACAATAAAGTTGTAATCTACTACTTGTCATCCTCAAACGGATGGACAAACTGAAGTTGTAAATAGAACTTTGGGAACACTTTTGCGTGCTATTCTTAAAAGAACTTGGATTGACATTTCTATGGACTTTATTTTGGGGTTGCCTAGGACTAAGAAGGGGAGGGATTCTATTTATGGATTACTTTATGGGCTAAACTTTGCACAATAAAGTTGTAATCTACTACTTGTCATCCTCAAACGGATGGACAAACTGAAGTTGTAAATAGAACTTTGGAACACTTTTGCGTGCTATTCTTAAAAGAACTTGGATTGACATTTCTATGGACTTTATTTTGGGGTTGCCTAGGACTAAGAAGGGGAGGGATTCTATTTATGGATTACTTTATGGGCTAAACTTTGCACAATAAAGTTGTAATCTACTACTTGTCATCCTCAAACGGATGGACAAACTGAAGTTGTAAATAGAACTTTGAGAACACTTTTGCGTGCTATTCTTAAAAGAACTTGGATTGACATTTCTATGGACTTTATTTTGGGGTTGCCTAGGACTAAGAAGGGGAGGGATTCTATTTATGGATTACTTTATGGGCTAAACTTTGCACAATAAAGTTGTAATCTACTACTTGTCATCCTCAAACGGATGGACAAACTGAAGTTGTAAATAGAACTTTGAGAACACGTTTGCGTGCTATTCTTAAAAGAACTTGGATTGACATTTCTATGGACTTTATTTTGGGGTTGCCTAGGACTAAGAAGGGGAGGGATTCTATTTATGGATTACTTTATGGGCTAAACTTTGCACAATAAAGTTGTAATCTACTACTTGTCATCCTCAAACGGATGGACAAACTGAAGTTGTAAATAGAACTTTGAGAACACGTTTGCGTGCTATTCTTAAAAGAACTTGGATTGACATTTCTATGGACTTTATTTTGGGGTTGCCTAGGACTAAGAAGGGGAGGGATTCTATTTATGGATTACTTTATGGGCTAAACTTTGCACAATAAAGTTGTAATCTACTACTTGTCATCCTCAAACGGATGGACAAACTGAAGTTGTAAATAGAACTTTGGGAACACTTTTGCGTGCTATTCTTAAAAGAACTTGGATTGACATTTCTATGGACTTTATTTTGGGGTTGCCTAGGACTAAGAAGGGGAGGGATTCTATTTATGGATTACTTTATGGGCTAAACTTTGCACAATAAAGTTGTAATCTACTACTTGTCATCCTCAAACGGATGGACAAACTGAAGTTGTAAATAGAACTTTGGAACACGTTTGCGTGCTATTCTTAAAAGAACTTGGATTGACATTTCTATGGACTTTATTTTGGGGTTGCCTAGGACTAAGAAGGGGAGGGATTCTATTTATGGATTACTTTATGGGCTAAACTTTGCACAATAAAGTTGTAATCTACTACTTGTCATCCTCAAACGGATGGACAAACTGAAGTTGTAAATAGAACTTTGAGAACACGTTTGCGTGCTATTCTTAAAAGAACTTGGATTGACATTTCTATGGACTTTATTTTGGGGTTGCCTAGGACTAAGAAGGGGAGGGATTCTATTTATGGATTACTTTATGGGCTAAACTTTGCACAATAAAGTTGTAATCTACTACTTGTCATCCTCAAACGGATGGACAAACTGAAGTTGTAAATAGAACTTTGGGAACACTTTTGCGTGCTATTCTTAAAAGAACTTGGATTGACATTTCTATGGACTTTATTTTGGGGTTGCCTAGGACTAAGAAGGGGAGGGATTCTATTTATGGATTACTTTATGGGCTAAACTTTGCACAATAAAGTTGTAATCTACTACTTGTCATCCTCAAACGGATGGACAAACTGAAGTTGTAAATAGAACTTTGCACACACGTTTGCGTGCTATTCTTAAAAGAACTTGGATTGACATTTCTATGGACTTTATTTTGGGGTTGCCTTGGACTAAGAAGGGGATGGATTCTATTTATGGATTACTTTATGGGCTAAACTTTGCACAATAAAGTTGTAATCTACTACTTGTCATCCTCAAACGGATGGACAAACTGAAGTTGTAAATAGAACTTTGAGAACACGTTTGCGTGCTATTCTTAAAAGAACTTGGATTGACATTTCTATGGACTTTATTTTGGGGTTGCCTAGGACTAAGAAGGGGAGGGATTCTATTTATGGATTACTTTATGGGCTAAACTTTGCACAATAAAGTTGTAATCTACTACTTGTCATCCTCAAACGGATGGACAAACTGAAGTTGTAAATAGAACTTTGGGAACACTTTTGCGTGCTATTCTTAAAAGAACTTGGATTGACATTTCTATGGACTTTATTTTGGGGTTGCCTAGGACTAAGAAGGGGAGGGATTCTATTTATGGATTACTTTATGGGCTAAACTTTGCACAATAAAGTTGTAATCTACTACTTGTCATCCTCAAACGGATGGACAAACTGAAGTTGTAAATAGAACTTTGGAACACGTTTGCGTGCTATTCTTAAAAGAACTTGGATTGACATTTCTATGGACTTTATTTTGGGGTTGCCTAGGACTAAGAAGGGGAGGGATTCTATTTATGGATTACTTTATGGGCTAAACTTTGCACAATAAAGTTGTAATCTACTACTTGTCATCCTCAAACGGATGGACAAACTGAAGTTGTAAATAGAACTTTGGAACACTTTTGCGTGCTATTCTTAAAAGAACTTGGATTGACATTTCTATGGACTTTATTTTGGGGTTGCCTAGGACTAAGAAGGGGAGGGATTCTATTTATGGATTACTTTATGGGCTAAACTTTGCACAATAAAGTTGTAATCTACTACTTGTCATCCTCAAACGGATGGACAAACTGAAGTTGTAAATAGAACTTTGGGAACACTTTTGCGTGCTATTCTTAAAAGAACTTGGATTGACATTTCTATGGACTTTATTTTGGGGTTGCCTAGGACTAAGAAGGGAGGGATTCTATTTATGGATTACTTTATGGGCTAAACTTTGCACAATAAAGTTGTAATCTACTACTTGTCATCCTCAAACGGATGGACAAACTGAAGTTGTAAATAGAACTTTGCGGAACACTTTGCGTGCTATTCTTAAAAAGAACTTGGATTGACATTTCTATGGACTTTATTTTGGGGTTGCCTAGGACTAAGAAGGGGAGGGATTCTATTTATGGATTACTTTATGGGCTAAACTTTGCACAATAAAGTTGTAATCTACTACTTGTCATCCTCAAACGGATGGACAAACTGAAGTTGTAAATAGAACTTTGAGAACACTTTTGCGTGCTATTCTTAAAAGAACTTGGATTGACATTTCTATGGACTTTATTTTGGGGTTGCCTAGGACTAAGAAGGGGAGGGATTCTATTTATGGATTACTTTATGGGCTAAACTTTGCACAATAAAGTTGTAATCTACTACTTGTCATCCTCAAACGGATGGACAAACTGAAGTTGTAAATAGAACTTTGGAACACGTTTGCGTGCTATTCTTAAAAGAACTTGGATTGACATTTCTATGGACTTTATTTTGGGGTTGCCTAGGACTAAGAAGGGGAGGGATTCTATTTATGGATTACTTTATGGCTAAACTTTGCACAATAAAGTTGTAATCTACTACTTGTCATCCTCAAACGGATGGACAAACTGAAGTTGTAAATAGAACTTTGAGAACACGTTTGCGTGCTATTCTTAAAAGAACTTGGATTGACATTTCTATGGACTTTATTTTGGGGTTGCCTAGGACTAAGAAGGGGAGGGATTCTATTTATGGATTACTTTATGGGCTAAACTTTGCACAATAAAGTTGTAATCTACTACTTGTCATCCTCAAACGGATGGACAAACTGAAGTTGTAAATAGAACTTTGAGAACACGTTTGCGTGCTATTCTTAAAAGAACTTGGATTGACATTTCTATGGACTTTATTTTGGGGTTGCCTAGGACTAAGAAGGGGAGGGATTCTATTTATGGATTACTTTATGGGCTAAACTTTGCACAATAAGTTGTAATCTACTACTTGTCATCCTCAAACGGATGGACAAACTGAAGTTGTAAATAGAACTTTGGAACACTTTTGCGTGCTATTCTTAAAAGAACTTGGATTGACATTTCTATGGACTTTATTTTGGGGTTGCCTAGGACTAAGAAGGGAGGGATTCTATTTATGGATTACTTTATGGCTAAACTTTGCACAATAAAGTTGTAATCTACTACTTGTCATCCTCAAACGGATGGACAAACTGAAGTTGTAAATAGAACTTTGAGAACACGTTTGCGTGCTATTCTTAAAAGAACTTGGATTGACATTTCTATGGACTTTATTTTGGGTTGCCTAGGACTAAGAAGGGGAGGGATTCTATTTATGGATTACTTTATGGGCTAAACTTTGCACAATAAAGTTGTAATCTACTACTTGTCATCCTCAAACGGATGGACAAACTGAAGTTGTAAATAGAACTTTGAGAACACTTTTGCGTGCTATTCTTAAAAGAACTTGGATTGACATTTCTATGGACTTTATTTTGGGTTGCCTAGGACTAAGAAGGGGAGGGATTCTATTTATGGATTACTTTATGGGCTAAACTTTGCACAATAAAGTTGTAATCTACTACTTGTCATCCTCAAACGGATGGACAAACTGAAGTTGTAAATAGAACTTTGGAACACGTTTGCGTGCTATTCTTAAAAGAACTTGGATTGACATTTCTATGGACTTTATTTTGGGGTTGCCTAGGACTAAGAAGGGGAGGGATTCTATTTATGGATTACTTTATGGCTAAACTTTGCACAATAAAGTTGTAATCTACTACTTGTCATCCTCAAACGGATGGACAAACTGAAGTTGTAAATAGAACTTTGAGAACACGTTTGCGTGCTATTCTTAAAAGAACTTGGATTGACATTTCTATGGACTTTATTTTGGGGTTGCCTAGGACTAAGAAGGGGAGGGATTCTATTTATGGATTACTTTATGGGCTAAACTTTGCACAATAAAGTTGTAATCTACTACTTGTCATCCTCAAACGGATGGACAAACTGAAGTTGTAAATAGAACTTTGAGAACACGTTTGCGTGCTATTCTTAAAAGAACTTGGATTGACATTTCTATGGACTTTATTTTGGGGTTGCCTTGGACTAAGAAGGGGAGGGATTCTATTTATGGATTACTTTATGGGCTAAACTTTGCACAATAAAGTTGTAATCTACTACTTGTCATCCTCAAACGGATGGACAAACTGAAGTTGTAATAGAACTTTGGGAACACTTTTGCGTGCTATTCTTAAAAGAACTTGGATTGACATTTCTATGGACTTTATTTTGGGGTTGCCTAGGACTAAGAAGGGGAGGGATTCTATTTATGGATTACTTTATGGGCTAAACTTTGCACAATAAAGTTGTAATCTACTACTTGTCATCCTCAAACGGATGGACAAACTGAAGTTGTAAATAGAACTTTGGCAACACGTTTGCGTGCTATTCTTAAAAGAACTTGGATTGACATTTCTATGGACTTTATTTTGGGGTTGCCTTGGACTAAGAAGGGGAGGGATTCTATTTATGGATTACTTTATGGGCTAAACTTTGCACAATAAAGTTGTAATCTACTACTTGTCATCCTCAAACGGATGGACAAACTGAAGTTGTAAATAGAACTTTGAGAACACGTTTGCGTGCTATTCTTAAAAGAACTTGGATTGACATTTCTATGGACTTTATTTTGGGGTTGCCTAGGACTAAGAAGGGGAGGGATTCTATTTATGGATTACTTTATGGGCTAAACTTTGCACAATAAAGTTGTAATCTACTACTTGTCATCCTCAAACGGATGGACAAACTGAAGTTGTAAATAGAACTTTGGAACACGTTTGCGTGCTATTCTTAAAAGAACTTGGATTGACATTTCTATGGACTTTATTTTGGGGTTGCCTAGGACTAAGAAGGGGAGGGATTCTATTTATGGATTACTTTATGGGCTAAACTTTGCACAATAAAGTTGTAATCTACTACTTGTCATCCTCAAACGGATGGACAAACTGAAGTTGTAAATAGAACTTTGAGAACACGTTTGCGTGCTATTCTTAAAAGAACTTGGATTGACATTTCTATGGACTTTATTTTGGGGTTGCCTAGGACTAAGAAGGGGAGGGATTCTATTTATGGATTACTTTATGGGCTAAACTTTGCACAATAAAGTTTGTAATCTACTACTTGTCATCCTCAAACGGATGGACAAACTGAAGTTGTAAATAGAACTTTGAGAACACGTTTGCGTGCTATTCTTAAAAGAACTTGGATTGACATTTCTATGGACTTTATTTTGGGGTTGCCTAGGACTAAGAAGGGGAGGGATTCTATTTATGGATTACTTTATGGGCTAAACTTTGCACAATAAAGTTGTAATCTACTACTTGTCATCCTCAAACGGATGGACAAACTGAAGTTGTAAATAGAACTTTGGGAACACTTTTGCGTGCTATTCTTAAAAGAACTTGGATTGACATTTCTATGGACTTTATTTTGGGGTTGCCTAGGACTAAGAAGGGGAGGGATTCTATTTATGGATTACTTTATGGGCTAAACTTTGCACAATAAAGTTGTAATCTACTACTTGTCATCCTCAAACGGATGGACAAACTGAAGTTGTAAATAGAACTTTGAGAACACTTTTGCGTGCTATTCTTAAAAGAACTTGGATTGACATTTCTATGGACTTTATTTTGGGGTTGCCTAGGACTAAGAAGGGGAGGGATTCTATTTATGGATTACTTTATGGCTAAACTTTGCACAATAAGTTGTAATCTACTACTTGTCATCCTCAAACGGATGGACAAACTGAAGTTGTAAATAGAACTTTGAGAACACGTTTGCGTGCTATTCTTAAAAGAACTTGGATTGACATTTCTATGGACTTTATTTTGGGGTTGCCTAGGACTAAGAAGGGGAGGGATTCTATTTATGGATTACTTTATGGGCTAAACTTTGCACAATAAAGTTGTAATCTACTACTTGTCATCCTCAAACGGATGGACAAACTGAAGTTGTAAATAGAACTTTGAGAACACGTTTGCGTGCTATTCTTAAAAGAACTTGGATTGACATTTCTATGGACTTTATTTTGGGGTTGCCTAGGACTAAGAAGGGGAGGGATTCTATTTATGGATTACTTTATGGGCTAAACTTTGCACAATAAAGTTGTAATCTACTACTTGTCATCCTCAAACGGATGGACAAACTGAAGTTGTAAATAGAACTTTGGAACACGTTTGCGTGCTATTCTTAAAAGAACTTGGATTGACATTTCTATGGACTTTATTTTGGGGTTGCCTTAGGACTAAGAAGGGGAGGGATTCTATTTATGGATTACTTTATGGGCTAAACTTTGCACAATAAAGTTGTAATCTACTACTTGTCATCCTCAAACGGATGGACAAACTGAAGTTGTAAATAGAACTTTGAGAACACGTTTGCGTGCTATTCTTAAAAGAACTTGGATTGACATTTCTATGGACTTTATTTTGGGTTGCCTAGGACTAAGAAGGGGAGGGATTCTATTTATGGATTACTTTATGGGCTAAACTTTGCACAATAAGTTGTAATCTACTACTTGTCATCCTCAAACGGATGGACAAACTGAAGTTGTAAATAGAACTTTGGGAACACTTTTGCGTGCTATTCTTAAAAGAACTTGGATTGACATTTCTATGGACTTTATTTTGGGGTTGCCTAGGACTAAGAAGGGGAGGGATTCTATTTATGGATTACTTTATGGGCTAAACTTTGCACAATAAAGTTGTAATCTACTACTTGTCATCCTCAAACGGATGGACAAACTGAAGTTGTAAATAGAACTTTGGAACACGTTTGCGTGCTATTCTTAAAAGAACTTGGATTGACATTTCTATGGACTTTATTTTGGGGTTGCCTAGGACTAAGAAGGGGAGGGATTCTATTTATGGATTACTTTATGGGCTAAACTTTGCACAATAAAGTTGTAATCTACTACTTGTCATCCTCAAACGGATGGACAAACTGAAGTTGTAAATAGAACTTTGAGAACACGTTTGCGTGCTATTCTTAAAAGAACTTGGATTGACATTTCTATGGACTTTATTTTGGGGTTGCCTTGGACTAAGAAGGGGAGGGATTCTATTATGGATTACTTTATGGGCTAAACTTTGCACAATAAAGTTGTAATCTACTACTTGTCATCCTCAAACGGATGGACAAACTGAAGTTGTAAATAGAACTTTGGGAACACTTTTGCGTGCTATTCTTAAAAGAACTTGGATTGACATTTCTATGGACTTTATTTTGGGTTGCCTAGGACTAAGAAGGGGAGGGATTCTATTTATGGATTACTTTATGGCGCTAAACTTTGCACAATAAAGTGTAATCTACTACTTGTCATCCTCAAACGGATGGACAAACTGAAGTTGTAAATAGAACTTTGAAACACGTTTGCGTGCTATTCTTAAAAGAACTTGGATTGACATTTCTATGGACTTTATTTTGGGTTGCCTAGGACTAAGAAGGGGAGGGATTCTATTTATGGATTACTTTATGGGCTAAACTTTGCACAATAAAGTTGTAATCTACTACTTGTCATCCTCAAACGGATGGACAAACTGAAGTTGTAAATAGAACTTTGAGAACACGTTTGCGTGCTATTCTTAAAAGAACTTGGATTGACATTTCTATGGACTTTATTTTGGGTTGCCTAGGACTAAGAAGGGAGGGATTCTATTTATGGATTACTTTATGGGCTAAACTTTGCACAATAAAGTTGTAATCTACTACTTGTCATCCTCAAACGGATGGACAAACTGAAGTTGTAAATAGAACTTTGGGAACACGTTTGCGTGCTATTCTTAAAAGAACTTGGATTGACATTTCTATGGACTTTATTTTGGGTTGCCTAGGACTAAGAAGGGGAGGGATTCTATTTATGGATTACTTTATGGGCTAAACTTTGCACAATAAAGTTGTAATCTACTACTTGTCATCCTCAAACGGATGGACAAACTGAAGTTGTAAATAGAACTTTGGGAACACTTTTGCGTGCTATTCTTAAAAGAACTTGGATTGACATTTCTATGGACTTTATTTTGGGGTTGCCTAGGACTAAGAAGGGGAGGGATTCTATTTATGGATTACTTTATGGCTAAACTTTGCACAATAAAGTTGTAATCTACTACTTGTCATCCTCAAACGGATGGACAAACTGAAGTTGTAAATAGAACTTTGGGAACACTTTTGCGTGCTATTCTTAAAAGAACTTGGATTGACATTTCTATGGACTTTATTTTGGGGTTGCCTAGGACTAAGAAGGGGAGGGATTCTATTTATGGATTACTTTATGGGCTAAACTTTGCACAATAAAGTTGTAATCTACTACTTGTCATCCTCAAACGGATGGACAAACTGAAGTTGTAAATAGAACTTTGAGAACACTTTTGCGTGCTATTCTTAAAAGAACTTGGATTGACATTTCTATGGACTTTATTTTGGGGTTGCCTAGGACTAAGAAGGGGAGGGATTCTATTTATGGATTACTTTATGGGCTAAACTTTGCACAATAAAGTTGTAATCTACTACTTGTCATCCTCAAACGGATGGACAAACTGAAGTTGTAAATAGAACTTTGAGAACACGTTTGCGTGCTATTCTTAAAAGAACTTGGATTGACATTTCTATGGACTTTATTTTGGGGTTGCCTAGACTAAGAAGGGGAGGGATTCTATTTATGGATTACTTTATGGGCTAAACTTTGCACAATAAAGTTGTAATCTACTACTTGTCATCCTCAAACGGATGGACAAACTGAAGTTGTAATAGAACTTTGAGAACACGTTTGCGTGCTATTCTTAAAAGAACTTGGATTGACATTTCTATGGACTTTATTTGGGGTTGCCTAGGACTAAGAAGGGGAGGGATTCTATTTATGGATTACTTTATGGCTAAACTTTGCACAATAAAGTTGTAATCTACTACTTGTCATCCTCAAACGGATGGACAAACTGAAGTTGTAAATAGAACTTTGGGAAACACTTTTGCGTGCTATTCTTAAAAGAACTTGGATTGACATTTCTATGGACTTTATTTTGGGTTGCCTAGGACTAAGAAGGGGAGGGATTCTATTTATGGATTACTTTATGGGCTAAACTTTGCACAATAAAGTTGTAATCTACTACTTGTCATCCTCAACGAATGGACAAACTGAAGTTGTAAATAGAACTTTGAGAAACAGTTTGCGTGATATTCTTAAAAGAACTTGGATTGACATTTTCTATGGCTTTATTTTGGGGTTGCTAGGACTAAGAAGGGGAGTGGATTCATTTATGGAGTACTTATGGGCTAAACTTTGGCACACAAAAGTTGTAATCTACTACTGTCACTCTCAAACACGATGGAGAACTGAAGTTAGTAAATAGGAACTTTGGAACACTTTGCTTGCTATTCTTAAAAGAAACTGGATGGACATTTCTAGGACTTTATATTTGGGGTTCCTGACGAAGAAGGAGAGGGATCTATTTAGGATTACTTTAATGGCTAAACTTAGCACAATAAGTTACGAATTCTACTACTTGTCATCCTCAAAGGTAGTGGCAAACTGAAGTTGATAAATAGAACTTTTTGCAGGGCCACACTTGGCGTGCTTATTCTAAAAAGAACTTGGATTGACATTTCATGGCACTTTTTTTGGGTTGCCTAGGACTAAGAAGGGGGAGGATTCTAATTTATGGATTACTTGTATTTTGCTCTAAAACTGTGGCACAATAGTAAATCGCCTATCTACTACTTGTCATCCTCAAAGCGATGGAAAACCTGAAGTGTAAATAGAACTTTGAGCACACACGTTTTTGCGTGCTATTCTTTAAAGAACTTGGATTGGACATTTCTATGGGACTTTATTTTGGGTTTGCCTAGGGACTAAAAGGGATGGTTCTATTTATGGAATTACTTAATGGGCTAACTTG
>NW_027330957.1:0-2895 GCF_022965805.1 Primulina eburnea
CTGGCCCAGAGTTCTGGAAACGGTATGTTCTAAATTGAAGTAAACATTTCAATTAACTCTACTTCTTGGGATTAGATACCGGTTGTGACTCACATCTCTGTAATGAGTTACAGGTGATGGGAAGAAGTAGAAGCTTAAGGAAGGTGTGACCTTCTAGAGGATGGCAATGGAGCAAGAGTTGCTGCCAAGCTATTGGAGATGTTTACTTGCTTAAAAACATTGTTTCCATTTCTATGTTGATAAAAATGGATATTCTTGTTTATTTGCAAAGGTGTTTGCAACATTTACATGAATGAATGTTTGATTGGTACTGAGAACTTGAAAACGATCTCTATAACTTAAAATTGAAAGATATTCCATTAAATGTCCATTCAAAGGCAGACACCATATGAGATATGGATGGGTAAGCCTCCCAAATTCTTATCTTAGAATATGGGGGCCCTGCTTATGAAGCAGGTAGTGGGAGATAAATTGGATAGTCGATCCATTTTATGTTACTTTGTGGGATATCCAAGGAATTCAGTTGGATATCACTTCTATCATCCCCAAGAAACAAAAGTGTTTGTTTCTAGGAATGCAACCTTTTTGGAAAAGGAATTTCTATTGGATAGAAGAGGGGAGATGATGTTAGAGTAGGTGCCCGTCGAGCCAAGTGTTGGCCGAGTGTTCACGATGAAACTCTATGTATAAACGATCTTTATTTTAATAATATTTGAATTTATTATATTGGCGCATCTTTATCTGTATACCCATGCTAGTTGCATAGATAAAGTCCTTGAATATACAAATAGTAGAAAGAATATGAGAAGCTCATATGATGAGTATCATGAAACTCATATTTGGAATACTGTATATTCTAAACGGTTCCTAGTCGATTCAGCCGCCAATAAGAAGGATATAGGCCGCTCGAGTTAGAGACTAGTATCTGATCTGATGTGAGTACCATGTTTCATTGATAGGGGCATTGTGATGTCCGAACATGCAGATAGGTGCTCCTTGTAGTGCACTGAACAACCTCCATAAAAGGACTTTCCAAGTGGTTCTCACTTATCGAGTGGAATAGTCCTAGTTTATGGTTGTACACCATTAGTCCTTATGACCCGGGACAACATTGAGACTCTATGTGCTAGAATTACACTTTGGCTTGTTTACCGACTCTTATGGGGTCATCAGGTGGCAAGGTTGGGTGTCTGTCGAAACATATAGGAGTCGATGCATTGTAGTCGGGGATCATCACCGCTTACTTTCGGGTAGGATATCTATGTGTTCTCATGTGTATGTAGATTGAAATCTCTGATCGGAGTATGGTGGTAATTATGAAAGGGGTTTCATAGATTACACCATCGACGCAACTACAACATGACACATAGTATCGATTCATTGACAACTCTCGATAAACCAATGGTTGTCGAATCGGTCGGGATATATGAGTTGAAGGGACCGTACTGTAGCTAACCATAATTGAATGGTTCTTGCAGGCACTATCATTTGATACCTAGGGAATCATGTAAGCGATGTTGCTAGGCGTCTAACATGATTCGTGGGTGCTATCAGACTTGAGTTCTGACGTTCTTGTTATCAAGGAGTTGATAAGTAAGAATGGAGCAAATGAGGTATGCTCATATAAGGACATGTTTAGTCCGATCACATGGAGATGTGAACCCACGGCTAGTTGTATCAATGAACCATTGAGGGCCACACAAGTGCTGGCTTTCTAGATCCCGTTGAGAAGTAAAATTAGTTCAATATGTTTACGACTTATAAATGAGTTTATAAGTGTATAAAAAATAGAAGTATGACTTCTATGAGAGAAATGTAAATTTTAATTTAGGGAAGTGTTCCTTTAAAATTTGGCCAAGTGAATAATGTATTGAAATTGTGATTTTCATAAACATTATTATGGACTAAATTAATTTTCAAGTGTTGAATTAATTAAACACCCTAGTGGACCTAGTAGGTCCAAATAATTAAATTAATTCAAGTGTTGAATTGATTACCTATATTGAGTCTTGTCGAGCTCAATTTCAAATTAATTATTTAACTAGTGGGACTTGGGTAAATTCAAGTAATGTTTAATTAGTCTCAATATGTTTGAGATAATTAAATTTAGTCCATGGTTTTTATTTTGATAATAAACCATATAATATGCATGCATGAGAGGTGAAGGGTTGGAGACAACTTTTGCAACTATCAAGGCTTGGCATGCTACTTTTCTCTACTTTTTGCAAGTCCAAGACAAGTCTCCTTCCCCCTTCCCCCATTCTAGCACACAATGGCCGAAATTCTCATAACAATTCTCTCAAGTTTTCTCTTCAAGTGTTGAGGAAGAAAAATACTTCTCCTTGAAAAATCCTTTATTTTTCAGTGCAAAATAAAAGGGGTTCTAGTTTGCTAGTGGTGGGCCTAATTTTGAAGGAAAGATCAAGAACAAGGTGAAGCTTGTAGATTGTCTTGCCATCAAGAGCTAGTTGTATATCAACTAAGTTTGGAGCCATCATCAACCTCAAGAGGTTGATAGGTAACTATTTCTAAACACACTATGAATGTCATTTTTGTGTTTTATTGTATTTCCCACACAAATCTTGAGGTGGCCGAAATTTATATGCTAAAAAACGAAAATTTTTGTACTTCCGTTGCGTTTCCGGCCACCGTAACCGGTCCGCTTTCAGATGATAGAACTCGAAGAGGTTCGAAAAACACCCACAATTATAAACGCCACACCCCAAAGAGCCAAGTGGAGATACAAGCTCCTAGAAAATCCGAGAGAGTCTCGAGACCACTATGAGGTATGGTCTGCTTCTTGAAGAGGGCCATGATGAGCCTAACCATGGATGTGATCCAAGGACCTTCAAGGAAGCGTTATCTGATGCCGATTCATCCATTGGCTTGAAGCGA
>NW_027330958.1:0-100000 GCF_022965805.1 Primulina eburnea
TGACAAGATCGATGCATCAAGAACAGAATATACGTGCCTTTTGATATTTAAAATACCGTAACGACGATACCGAAGCGGAAATGATGCGGAAGATGATCCGGGACGAACGTGACTCAATTTTCTTCAAAGAAAACTTACTAAAACTTGCAGGAAATTTGTAAAGGAAAGGAACGATGCTTGTTGAAAGGAAAGGGGAGAGAAGAGGAATAATATGGAGGTTGATGGAGAAGAGTTTAACAAACACTTCTCTTCCCTTTAGTCAAAAGAAGTAATAACATGTGTGTTTTGTTTTAACAATAAAGGTGTGTGTGTGTACGTGTATGAATATATATAATTGAATATATGTGTGAGTGATATGGAGATTATTGACAAAAGAGTTTAACACAAAATTCTCTTCTCCTTTAGTCAAATAAAATAATAGAATTGTGTTTATTGTTTTTGTGTATGTGATATACGTGTGTGTATGTAATATGCATAATTGAAGTGTGTGTGTGTCTATTAGTCAAAAAAAGTAGGAGAAACGTGTGGGTGTGTCTAATTAGATATCATTTGTGCTAACTAATAAATAAAATACTAATAAAAATGCTAACCCACTTTAATTTAAAATAAACTTTTCAATTAAAATAACACACACAAAAATACTAATTTTAAAAATCTTAAACTTTTAAAATTACTAATTAAATGATTTAGGTTTAAAATTATTAAACCTAAACAAATCATTAAATTGCCCATATCTCAACTTAAAATAAAATGTCACAATTAGAATCACTAAAATCCACATTTGATAAACTTTTAAAATTTAAACTCCTAAAATAACTTAATATTTATATTAGGTTTTTAAAAATTTAACACTTCATAAATCATTTAAAATGTCTCATACCTAACTTAAAATAAAACCACATTAAAATTTACTAAAAATCGTCCCGATCTCCTTTCCTCGATCTCGCCTCGAATAATCGTCTGAAACATAAAACTCAATAAACATGTTAACATACATTAAATAAACATAAATAATTAAAATAATAAATTTCATAAATTAAATGAAAGCATACATTAAAATCATTTAATAAAATACATAAGAAATTTAAAAACTTGCACTCACGAGGTTCATGTGGACTTCTAATTTTCGAGACATCACAGCTAAAGGATCGGCTGATATGTAATAGCTGATAAGCTCACAACTGAATGTAGCAACTGACCAGTTCCAACTTATCTGTCAGTTGTCATCGTAAGTTCAGTTCAGCTGGTTCAGTTGCGTTTGTTAATCTGCGCATTAATCTTCAATTATAGGCAACTGTCAGTTTGAGTATTTGTTCAGTTACTTTCAAACTTCTTGATCAGTTAATCCAATTGATTGAAGCACTTAGTTTGTCAAACAACCGAAATTTAGTTTTCAACATAAACCATTAATTAAAACACAAATTAATGAAATAAACATGCATTTAATCTTTTAAAAGAATTTAATAAAATACCAAAAAAATTTAATAACTTGCATACATGTGGTTTACGTAGATCTCTAATTTTCGAGACATTACAGAAAGAGTGTGATGATTCAAGAATAGGTACGATCATAACAGTTGGATGATGATCAAATGGTTATGTTCATGCATTGTTCTAGCATTTGTTGCATTTGAAATTTCAGTTTTGCACCTCTTATATACCGAATACTTCTTTGGTTAAGTCGGTTATCCTTAGAATACAAAAATAAAGTGTATAATATTACAAAAGTTATTCTAGGATAATTGGAAATTTAACATAACATATTTGTTTTCGTGATAACAAAACAACTTTTACCATTGACGTATTCAAATTATATACTTATAGATTATGTCTCTTGTGAGACGGTTTCAAGAATTGTAATAGTCTTTTCACGATTAAATGTGACATTTTCTTATAATTTAGCCATGTTTCTTGTTGAGATGACATTTCGAAATGATAGTATTTTAATTCTTTATTTTAAAGTTTATATAAAAAAATAAAAATCAAACATAATTATTTACATGTAAAAAAGTATATAATCAATTTTGTTGAAAACTTAACGTAAGTTTAATTTTTTAAAGCTAAAATATATTTTGACGATATTTATTTGTTATGTTAATTTTGTAATGCTATTGTCATTAAATAATTTAAATATTTATGTGTGTTGATATTTTCTTATTTATTATAGCTAGTTTAAAATTTTAAAAATAATCAAAATATTTCATATGAAAAAAAATCAAAGTTTAAAATTGATCATCAAAATTATTTTGAACCCCAGTCGAGAATTTAGGTTTAGTTTGGTTATTAATTTTTAATGGTTCGACTTGCTCTTTATTGGAACGATAAATTTGATTTAGTTCGGTTAGAATCCATGATCACCCCCCGAACGTAGAGAAATAGCAAGAAATTTGAAGCTTAAAAAATATGAAGAGGCAATCCGTAACAATATGTTGCTGAGTTGATATATAATAAGAATTATATCATAATACCTAGTAGATGAGATCCTACCCACTTTATTTCAACGGGTACAATCTTGCCACATATACAATTTTTTTTTTAAAAAAATGAGTCTTATATATGCATAGTCAAATCTTGACCATCCATCCTATCATAGGAACCATGCCCACATAAGTAGGATAAAATAAACTAAAATACCTACGTGGAAGAAAAAATAGAATCCTATAATAATCAGTAGTATTTATGGTAACATGGTATGGTGAAATTTTGATTAAATATAAAATAATAAATTATAAGCATTTAGAAAATATGAAAGTTTCAAATATTACTTGTCCAAATTAGGGTATAAACCAATCGCAAGCCTGATATAAACGAATCTGATTCACAACCTTTTTGAGCCAAAAACCAGGTCAAAGAATATTTCTTTCGTGCCCAAGATTATCAAGTTCAAGCCGAACTCAAACTTTTTTGAATTTTTTTCGAGCTAAGCCTTAAAATTTGTTGATAGCTTTATTCGGTTCATTGACACCCCTAATCCAAACCAAAGTTTCACATTCTTAGCCAAAAAACAACACACTTATAATATCACACCATTTAATAACCTTGGTACTCCTATCAATATTTCCATCCATAAATCGAGTGTTGATCATAGAAGCCCATTATAATTTATCTGTTGATCTATATCTTAAGTTTTACCAAAGTTTTATGGACTTTCAACACTACTCGGCACGTCAGAGAAATTCTCGTACCAGTCCTGTGAATGATGGTGCCTCCTCCATATTCGCTGCTGCTACTTACAATCTTCAAATCGGAGATGGCCGGAATTTGTCCATCGCCTAGAAGAGCGTTATTGACATTGATAGCCTAGAAAACATGAAAGACGTTACAGATGTAGAAATGTGATGATGTGCTTCATTTGATTATCTTACCTCGTCATATCGCTGCAGTTCACTATCTTCTATGCCATGCAAGTAATCTGGAAGGGACTAGAATATCAGTGCCAACCAAACCCAACAGAGCGAGTTTACCTATGTAAAAATCTTAAACGAGTATCAACCTGAGTATGCCGCATCTTTAAATATCAGCAAGCTGCGCGACATTAGTGCTACAGAAAACGGACGATGTTCACTCAATGATTCATTCACATGCGAAGGTGCTGATTCAGAAATTGTATCATTATTGATGCCCGTCATCCCTCCAGCATTTTTAAAACTTTGATGGGGAGTAAAGTTCATAATAACAGGTGATCCAAGAGACAAAATTGCCACCACAGGTACATAAGCAGGTCCATCCTGGTGTGGCTGCTTGGCGAAATCAAAATGTGACCAAGTGCAATTAAAGTTATCGACTGGAAAAAAAATATTAAAAAAGGAAGAAGTTCTATACTTTTTCCTCTCTTGTAAAACTACAAAAGAAAAACTGATGGTACAACAAAATAGGGAAGAAAATACAACTGCAGAAGTCAGAACTATAAACTTTATAACAAAACACTGAATAAAATATAGTTGAATAATTAATCTTGCAATTCCAGGACCAACCATTATTCCTTGATCAGAAAGATATTCATTGATAAGCACATGATTGATTGCTGACGGAAAAAGCTTTGATTCTGCATAGATCCTATGAGTAACGTGTTCTAGCCAAGGTGGCACTGCAACAAATAGAAAGATTCAATGCTGAGCTTGTAGAACCCGTTAAATCAGACTACGTATAAGTCATGCATAATTACTATTATTTTAATTAAAATGAATTTTTTTTAATGCATGAAGATTTTAAATTCATTCTTTTAAATTTATTGAGTCATGATTATTTATTTTATACAGAAGTTTAGTGTTACCTTTTCAGTTAATTACGCGAGACCGGATCGGAGTTTGGAGATTGGAGATAGATTATTAATAGGAAAATATTCCTAATTTTAATAAAGAAGGTTTTAGGATTTTATTTAATTAATTAGATTTAGTTATTAACTAATTCTTTTATGTTTAATAATTAATTAAAGCCTAAATTAAAATGGGTAACCAATTGAGATAAATTAATCTAGACCTATTTTATTAAGAAATTAAACCTAACATTTTTAGTAATTCGTTTTAAGACCAACTATGCCTTGCATGAAAACTTTATCCTAATTTAATGTATTAAGTCACTAAAATATATATTGGATGTTAAAAAACCCTAAACCTTTAAATCCATGAATTTATCAACAAATTTCCTTGGAATTTCCCAGCAAGTTCGGCCACCCCATGAATCAACATTTATGATTAGCAATACTTCATCCTAGTCACCCTTGATTGGCCCTTCATGGAATAAATAATTTCCTCTCGTTTAACCCATCAATTAGTGATAATTTAAGCACCGTTATGCTCCTAATCAAACCACCATCCTAGCCTATCCACCCATAGTTCACGTACAGCAAGAAGGAAGGGGCATTTGAATTGCCAATCAATCCCAAGACTTGCACCTTCCATCTTATTACATAGCATTACCCCTTTTATTTTTCCTAGTAGTCCCCCATTCATTTCTGAGTATCTTTTCCCCTCCTCTTATTCGAAATCTCAGAACAAAACAACAGCAAGAACCGTGTGTAAACCGGCAGCTAAATCGTGAAACAGCAAGAGAATTAAGTGAGAAAGAAAAAACTCCGTCTCCCCTGCACCGCGTCGTCGTATTGATTTGTTTTCGTTTGAAACAAATCCAAGGCATGTTTATATTATTCATTGCTCTTCAATCAAGTCCTATAAGTATTTTTAAACATCTCATGTTCATGATTTTAACAGCAAAACCGAAATATGACAGCAACATCTTACAAAAATTCTGCACAGCTTTTTCTCCATTTTTATGCTTCACGGGTTGCATGATTTTGATGATTTAAGGGTGTGGTTCGATTCCAGGCTCCCAAGGCTGCTTATGGTCATGTTCTAGGGTGTGTTAGGGTCAAGTTTGATCAAGGGTCCAAGCCCCAAAACCGTGAGTTAGATGCTCCAAACAACAAGCAAGAAACAAGTGTCATAGTTTGGGTTTCATTTACTGTCATTGGCTTGTTTGGGGTAGAGTTCGAGTCATGGCTGGCCTAGGGCCAGTAGCCATGGCTAGGACCCTTCCCTAGCAAGTATAGGACGTGGTCAAGTCGGCTCTAAGTGGCTTGAGCCATGTCCCAAGTCGTTTGGACAGAAACAACACAAGTGTCCCTCGGTTTCATTTTTCTGTTCTCCTTCGTGTGAGTTGGTTCGGTTTTTATGAGGTTGGGTAGATCTTGGTTGGCTATTAGCCTTTAGCCATGATTCATACAAGACCTCATCATGTCTAGATCAAGCCATGGTCGATCACATGGCCACTGGAATGAAATAAGACAGCAAGTTCAGTCATACTCCCCACGCACGCAGCATGGTTCCTCGGGTGGAAGTTCGGGTTGTCCTACGGTTTTCCTGGGGTTGTGGCTAGCCTTTGCCCTTAGCCATGGTCCGAGCCACTCCTTAGAATGTTGGGAAGAGGCTCTGGTCGGTGGTTCAAGCCCCAATGGCCGGTAGTCTCGAAAACGACGCAAGTAATCAAAGGCGCTGCTGCTGTATTTTGACAGCAAGTGACGTCGCGGTTCAGAGGCGTGTTCCGGGTTCTTGGTTGGCTTTTAGCCAATGGCCTTGGACTGGACAGTGCCTCATCGAGTTAGAAAGGTCATGTTTTTTGCCGTTCGTGATTCGGATCATTTTAGAGGTCGTACGAGAATTTACGGTGCAATGTGCCAAAATGACTCTCGAAAGAGCGTTTCACGTGTTTAGCCTCCATTCACTAAATTTCGAGTACTGTAAATTTAGGAGCATTATTTCATCATTTTAGGCGTATTTTAATCATGACTATATGATGGTTCGGTGTTGGTCCGGGTTGGTACGGAGTCATGATTAAATACGAAGTCGTTGGGCGTAATTGTCGCGTTTTCGGATTTAATTACATAGTATGGTCAAATAAATCATTTTCATATTTTTCATGTTAGATTTAAGTCGCAGCGAGCCTGGGAACGATCCAACCCATTTGGTAAAATTTATACAGGATATTTAATAATGTTATTTAATTATATTACGTGCATAAAATGTAAATATTCATTTTTGAGATTTATGCAATATTGCTTGTAGCCACTGTACTTCATGGGATAGCAGCTTATTATGGGATTATTACTTCACCCGGTCGTCAGTTGGATATCCAGTCCAAGGGTTGTGATGATCTCTACCGCCTAGTATACTGTGGTTTAGTCTGATCAGGCGATTCAGTTCAGTTCGGTTCAGTTCATGGGCCACTTGCGTAGAACATAATCTCAACAAAATTATGACATGTTATCTTATTTCAGGGCTCTATCGAGCAAACAGATCACTTATGATTTTCAGTTCAGTTATGCACGTATTATAATTATTCATGACACGATATTTTACGTTATGCTTCACGACATGTTATTTTCACTTTGCATGCGATTTATTATTTATTTACTTGTAATACGATATATGCATGCTGAGTCTTTAGACTCACTAGACTTGAATGTTGTAGGTACTGATGAGGTCGAGACCGAGGGTGGGGACCAGTGAGCTAGCTTGGGTCGGCTGTAGTGGAACCCGAGGACCTCATTTTCAGCATTTTGCGTTTTTATGATCAAACATTTTTATCGTTGTTGGATTATTTCAAATTGTTATTTTGAAAACAATAATTTCTTCCGCTGCCACTTTGAACATTAAACTTTATATATCAGTTTATTTTATGAATGAGACATTTTAATTATTTAAAAAGAAAATTTTTTATTTTTCCGCAAATTTTCAAACACGAAATTTTAGGCCTTTACAGAGCTCTTCTGGACACACAAATTTGAAGTCAAGTATCGTTTTAGGACCTTTATGAAATAATATGTCAGTACATCAAGGCACAATGCAGCTTGCATGTAATTATGTTCTCATGTTATACCATGCAACCACTACATTAACTGCTGCGTCATCTACCTAATTGGCTAACAACATCAGGAAAAAACAATTACTTCCCAAGTGTAAAATAAGGTGGGGGTATAGTATTCTTTTCTAATATCATGGAGGGATGGGATTGCTTTAACTTGGTATCTGTTATGAACTCAAACCCCAATTAATGAAAACTGAAATTTCATTAATCGAAATAGAAAAATTACATAAGAAAATGATCCCTAGAGCAGATAATATTCTAACAGAAAACTTTTACCTCCCGAGCAAATGCTAGCCAAATAACTCACAAAATTCATCCCTAACTCACTGCACTCCCTTTTTAACTTCCCTCTCATGTATTCATACAATATTCCCCCACTTCCCTAATGAGTATCCCACCTAGGCCTCTCCCATGTTGCAAGAGGTTTATGCATATACACCAATAGAGTGTTGTCGAGTAAATTTTTTATCAATCTCCATTGTGACTTGAGACTGAATATCAGGAAGTAATATGGGGAAAAAAGTCAAAGTCTTCTTCAAAACGAAATAAGCAAACTGAGTTTCAAAGTAAATCAATGCCGCTCAGATTAAAAACAATGGCTGTAGTGTGTATATATATTGGAAGCTGAAATGAGAACCTGCACACTCAATCAATTAAACAAGAAGATTAAAATGGAATGGAAGATAAAATGTAATTTTAATTAACTTCAACTTGATTTATACCAGAAAAATTATGCTAGGCATCATTTTCTAAGAATTCTGAATGCAGTAAACCAATATTTATATGTTATGTTCAGCAAATGGTATTTCAACATTATGACAAATTTGTGATTTTATTTTATTCTACTTTCATCCAAATAAATTTGCAAGTGAAATGGTAATGTAGTGAGAGAATTTTTGAAAAATGCTCTCTCCCTCTTCGTTTTTGAATCCTTCGACCGGAGACATTCCTAACCGTTTCCGTCGTTACCCTTTTTAAATCTTGTCGCCATCTTCCCTTTCATCTTCGTCGACGGCCGTCGGCCGTCGCCGGCTTTTCCACCCCTTTTTCTTTGCCCTTCCGCCTCAGTCTCTTTTCGGTTCTTCAGTTTAAAATCGCGCTACAAGCTTCGTGTCGTGATGTCGGAAAACATGTTCAGGAATTTCCGAACTGGAATTACCACACCACGTTCGAATATCAGGGATGAGATGATTAAGATTGATTTTAAAATATTTACCTTGCAATTGAGCTCGGACGGTAGATCCATTTGGTGGGCAGAAAAAACTAGGAATGCTTGCTATATGCTGGACTTTCAACGAGAAGAGGCACGGTGGATTAACCTGGTTTTCAGAGAATTTATTTACTCACAGCATCCAGTCTCGTCTTTTCGCCGCCTCAGAGGCAGGAACTCGGTGTTCATATTACAGAGGTTTGAAAACAAGCGCGGAAAATTCATTGAAATGTCTAAGTTCAACTCGCAAGGGAGAAAGTTCACCACTATTGTACCATGTGGCGCCAACACAAGTGGGTGGATTAAAGTGTCGAAGGTTTTGGATAAGCTGCTAATGGGAGATATCCAGAGGCAGGCTAATCGGCATTCACCTGTTCAAGATAATTTCCAAAACAAGACATGCAATTCTTCTCAGAATCTGGGGGCGGGGGAGAGGTTTGGCAAGGAACAACTTCGGGTAGATGTGGATAAAAGTGGATTGCAGAAAGGAAACAAGAACAAGAACTGGAATGAAGCCATCATCATTACCAGACAAAAAGCAACATCTAAGTGGAGTCTTGTTGAAGAGGCTCTTCGGAGGGCTACGAACAGGAACATTAAGCTATATCCTTTTCAAGCAAATAAAGCGCTTTGGTGGCCATATAATGCGGCAGAATACAAGTACTACATCAATTTGAAGAAAGGATATTTCGACTCTGGTTTGTGTTTGGAATTTCAACAGTGGTCCAAAGATATCAACACATTGGATTCGGTGGAGAGTTGCTGCAACAGCTGGATTTGGATAAGAGGTTTACCTTGGGATCTATGGTCGCCATATAATTTCAAAATTATTGGGGATTGTTGCGGGGGACTGTTGGCCATTAGCCCTGACACATTACACTTTCGAAAGATTGGAGCAGCGAAGATCAAGGTGAAGGGAACTGAAGGTGGCTTCATTCCGACCAAGATGGTCATTCCACTGGCAGGAGGACCTACAGAGATCAGAATTATGGTCGAAAACTTTGACTCAAAGGGCTACGAAGCTTATGAAAAACAAACGTACGCTCAAGTAGTGGTGAATGGAAAGAAGATATTGGCGGGTTGGGGAAATAATAATATTTACAACACTCTCGCAAGGATTGAAGATGGAGACAAAAATCAAGGCAAAGGAAAGCTAACTATGAGGGAAACACAGATGCAAGACAAGAACGGTGCGGAATCAAGTAAGAGATTGGGTCAAAGAAATGGGAAAGATATTTTATATGGATCTCAGGGGCAATTGCTTGAGAATATATTAGGAAATATTTCAGAGAAGGAATCCAAATTATCTGATCAAAAGTGTGAAGGAAAGGTGATGAAAATACTAAAGAATATCGTACCTAAAGATGTTTCAAAGTTTTCGACATCCTCCTTCGGATCCACAAACAACCAATATCCTGAGGACGTTGATAAACAGCCCAGAGTGGAGTTGCTTAATAACACACCAAATCAGTTCTGGAAAAAACACCGACGCAAAAGTCATTCAAATGACTTTGCGGGTACTGAATCACATGTTGTTCCTGAAAGCCTAACTCAGCAAATTCATGGCAGGGATTTGTGCAGCAATGACGAAGGAGCGGAGAGGGATGATTGTGATGACATGGAGTTTGAAGATTCTCAAGATGAATTGTTAGAAGAGGAGCTTGAATCCAGCGATTCACAAAGTGTTGGGTATACAAGTTCTGACAAGTATGACTCTTTTGAAGACGCTGCGGCAGATTTGGATGAATTGTTCTCAACTCCGAAGTCCACAAGGATCAAAAAGAATGAAGTACAGGTTCAAGACTATGATGGAAAGTTGGAATCATTGCACACAGTTCCAAATAAGTCAAATACTAACTCAAACGAGGCTCCACGAGGCATTGCCAAACATTCTGTGGGACAGGTACTAAACGGTGAGCATTCTCCTATTCTATATCATTACATTTCTTTAAATTCAATTTTATCATCCCCCTTCAGCGTCTTGGGTGAGAATAGGGGTCTAGTAGGGAGTGGGGTAGGCAAAGTTGATGAAAAGCCCTGTAACATCTCAGAATTACCAGTACCGATAGTAGGGGAAGACATAAAAGTGACAGCGGAACAAGAAGTGGGGGAGGGTTTTATTGATATAGGAGGTAACCAAGTCAAAACGCAGAAATGTCGATTGAAAAGGGAGTTGCTTAGACTTCAATGCGGAATAAGTTATGAAAGAGGAACCACTTCGAGGGGCACAAAATGTTTTAGATGAAGATTTGTGCGTGGAATATTAGGGGAGGGGGGGGCTGGAGGAGAAGACAACTTGTTCGTTCAATAATTCAAAAGGAAAGGCCAGATATTATGGTTCTTGTGGAGACAAAACGTGAAAAAATAGACAAAAAATTCGTAGCCAGTGTTTGGAGATCGAGATTTGTAGACTGGGTTTGCATGCCTTCGGCGGGAAGGTCGGGAGGAATTCTTGTTATGTGGGATCCTAGAATAGTTAAGGTCCTAAATAATCTGATTGGGGATTACTCGGTTTCAATTGAGATTTCAAAGACAAACGAGATGAGTTGGTGGTTTTCGGCCATTTATGGGCCGGTAAATCCCAGGTTACGAGAACATTTCTGGGACGAATTAGCGGGGTTGAAAGCAATATGCGGCGATCTCTGGTGCCTCGGAGGTGACTTCAATGTGGTGAGGAATTTGGGAGAAAAAATGAATAGCAATTCTTCAACTACAAGCATGTCTTGTTTCAATACTTTGTTAGAGGAGTTGGAGCTTGTTGATCCACCGCTTCTCAATGCCAGATTCACATGGTCCAACTTCAGGTCTACACCAATTTGTAGTAGGTTGGACAGATTTCTATTTTCCGATGGTTGGAGGCAGCTTTTTCCAAACATCAGACACACAGTGCTTCCACGACTCACATCTGACCACTGTCCTATCTTGCTGGACACAACTATACGTCGATGGGGACCAGCACCATTCAGATTCGAAAATGCTTGGTTGTCTCATCGACAATTCAATCAATTAGTTAAGTTATGGTGGAATAAAGAGGATGTTCAGGGATGGGAAGGATACAAATTCATGCAAAAGCTGAAATTGATGAAAAAGATATCACCGAATGGAATAAGACAGTGTTTGGAGATGCCCGAGTAAGAATACAAGAGTTGACCTACAAGATTAGTCAATTGGATGGGATTGAGCAAACTGGAAACTGGACAGAAGAGTTGAAAGATGAGAGGAAGCGGGTGAAATGCGAGCTGGAAAAGGCATCGGTTACATATTGTCAAATTCAAAACCAAAAACTAAGACTTAAATGGCTACAACAAGGGGACCAAAATACTAAGTTCTTCCATGCCTTGCTGAGCAACAGAAGGAGTAGAGCCATGATCGACAGAGTGGAATTGGAAAACGGCAGCATTATTACGGATGAAAAACAAATCGAGAATGAAATTGTTGGCTTTTACAAGAAATTATTCACAAAAGTGGAAGGGGCAGCGGGGTTGTCATTTGATTTGGGGCTGGGTATGGAGGGTCTGGATTGGAAACCGATTACGAGAGCAGAGGCAGATGGGCTGGAAAAAAGTTTCGAGGAGAAAGAAATTAGAGAGGCAGTATTCAGTTGTGATGGATCAAAAGCGCCAGGGTCAGATGGATTCACATTGGAATTTTTTCAGAAAAATTGGGACACGATACGAATGGATGTGTTAAAAGTTTTTGCGGAATTTTTCGAAACAGGGGTTGTGAATGGAATTACAAATGAGACTTACATCTGTCTCATCCCGAAGAAAAATGATGCTACAAGTATGAAGGACTTCCGGCCAATTAGTTTGGTGACAAGTTTGTACAAAATCATGGCAAAAGTTTTGGTTCAAAGATTGAAAAAGGTTGTGGCTAACACTATAGCGGATAACCAGTGTGCTTTTATAAAAGGACGGCAGATACTAGACTGTTGTCTAATTGCAAATGAGATGGTGGACGAATACCGTAAAAAGAAGAAAAGGGGCTGGGTGTTAAAAGTTGATTTAGAAAAAGCTTATGATAATGTGAATTGGAATTTCTTGGACTATGCACTGCTTCGAAAGGGTTTTGGTGAGAGATGGAGGAGGTGGATTCAAGGGTGTATTTCTACTGTCTCTTTCTCAATTTTTGTGAATGGAAGAACTTGCGGAAAAATCAGGGGCCAAAAAGGCTTAGACAAGGTGATCCATTATCACCTTTTTTATTCAATATTGTGGCCGATGTGTTGGGAAGAATGGTGGATAAGGCTAGGGAAGATAAAGAGGTAAAAGGATTCATAATTGGAAAAGACAAGCTGGAAATTTCCCACTTACAGTTTGCAGACGACACTTTGTTTTTCTTGGACTCTACTAATGATGTGATGAAGATATTAGGCATTCTAAGTTTTTTTTCAAGTAAATCAGGGCTCAAAATAAATGTGGGGAAGAGTGTCGTGCTAGGTCTGAATTTTGAGGATGAAGAAGTGGAGGAAATGGCAGCAACATTCGGAGGAGTTAAAGGATCATGGCCCATTAAGTACTTAGGACTGCCGTTGGGGGGTAATCCCAACAAGCTGGAGTTTTGGGAGCCTGTCATTTCAAAGATGGCTAAGAAATTAGTAAGCTGGAAAAAAGCCTTTCTATCCAGAGGTGGCCGCCTTATTTTGATTCACTCGGTCCTTTGTGCAATGCCATCTTATTTCATGTCCCTCTTCAAAGTTCCAAATCATGTCTCGGCCAAAATGGAAAGGTTAATGAGGAACTTTCTTTGGGATGGGGATGAAGGACATAGACATTGTCATGTGATAGGTTGGAAGCAGGTGTGCAAACGAAAAGATAAAGGAGGTTTGGGATTGGGGAATATCGGTCTTCGAAACAAGGCTCTACTTGGGAAATGGTGGTGGAGAGGATCGTCAGAGAAGGAGGCGTTGTGGAAAATGGTTATCAAAAGCAAATACGGTTTACAAGATAATGGGTGGGACTTGGGATTGGCGGAGATAACATCGTTCAAAAGTCCTTGGAAATTTATTTCTAGGTCTTACCAGGCTTTTCATCAACTTACTAGATTAGTGCCAAATCAGGGTAACTTAATTAGATTCTGGGAGGATGTTTGGGAGGGAGGGGACACTTTCAAAAACAGATTTCCATCATTGTTTCGTATTTCGGTCTCAGTTAATAAGCCTATCAGCCATTACATTCAAACCGTGAACAATGGGGTGGTGTCTTCTTATACTTGGGATGTGAGATTTAGGAGAGATTTGTATGACGATGAGGTTCAAGAGTTCACCTCTATGTTAGGTGTCTTAGAGGGGGTCAGGTTGAGGTTGGGGTCGGGAGATAGTAGAGTATGGTTGGGGGATTCCTCGGGGTTGTTCTCTGTCAAATCTTTCTATAATTCTTTCTTCCCAGACTCTCATTTTCGAACATTCGGTTGTTTCAAAAACATTTGGAAAGTAAATGTACCACAGAAGATTAAGATTTTCTCGTGGATCATCGCTTTGGGGAAGTTGCCGACTTGTGACAGTGTGCAGAGAAGATGGAAGAATTGTGCCCTTTTACCTCATTGGTGCTGCCTATGTCGGCAAGATGCAGAAAGCCAAGATCATATACTCCTACACTGCTCATTTGCACGAGGCATTTGGATGAAAGTTCAGAGGGAGATGGGCATCCAGTGGGCAATTCCAAACTCTGCTAAAGAGCTGTTACAAGATGACTTTGAATGCCCAATGACATCTTCACTAAATGTTTTCTGGTTAATGATTGTTCATTGCGTTTTTTGGTCATTATGGCTCGAGAGGAATAGGAGAATTTTTGAAGAACAAACAGATTCGGCAGAGCAAGTATGGGAAAAAGTCAAATTCAAATTGGCAAGCTGGACGACAAGATTGAGAGAATTCAGTCATCTGTGTATTAATGATTTGGTTCGAGATTGGAAATTTGTATTGTCAGGCCAGTAATGTGGTGTCATTTAATGTAGTTTAAGTTAGTTATGCAGCTTTTATTAGAGGATTGCTTATCCTCGTTCTATTGTAACAAAAGGCTTATTAATCTAATAAAATAGTTTTCTATCAAAAAAAAAAAACTTTCATCCAAATGATTTCTTCCATCATTTGAAAACCTGAGAGATTATGGCCAGGTGGTAATTGCAACCAAAACTAGAAGACAAAACAACATACAATCTGGCCATTTGGGCATGGGCATTTGTCTGTAAGCATTGACCATAAGGCCAAACCATGTAACATTTCAAGAAGTTTCTACTTTAATTATCCTCCTAGTCCTATCATCAGTATGAGGATAACTTCAAAAGGAAATCAAGATTGAGGGCCCAATAAAATTCTTTAAGTCAATTACTATGAGTTTTTGCAAGATTCCAATCCATCATGGCACGAACAAGCGAACGGATATTGATAGCCAATTCATCAGAAAATTGAAAGACAAACATCATCGACCAGGTATACACCCCAGTGCATTCCTGAATAGCATATATCCCAACTAAAGCCATTCCCTAGAAATGCTTCAAAGTCTTCAATTCAACTCAAGTATACAGTAGTAATATTCAAGGCTTTAATTCTCAAAATTGTAGTTTATGCTACAACATTTGGGATTTGAGGTATCTCTTAATGAATTCATTGGCCGTAATTTTGGAAGTATTTAGCTATTTTCCTTTTATCGTAGAAATAATTTGTGTATCTTTCCCATCATAAGTTATTTGTTTTTCTTGTAATCGAGGAATCAGAAAATTCTCATGAAAATCCACAAACCTAAATTATAAAAGCACTCGACTACATGAATGAACAATAATTTCAGGACTCACAACCCTGCGCGAGAAGGCCCTTGTCATGCACAATACCTCCTGTCATCCATCATTAACAATATTATCAAATCAGGTGAAGATAACGATTCTCAAACAAATAGCAGATACTTCGAGCTAGACGAACCAATGTAGGACTAGCTAGGATTTTGATAAAGCCACACATACCCCAATTTTGTAGTCTCCTGTTCTTCAAAGTTCTCCACTTTGAAATGGGGGCTTTATAAATCTGCAACAGAAGGACCGAAATCACACCACAGAAATCAATACAGCCTACCTCTCTATGCTTACATTATTCAAGAGCTGCTCTTCTTCGGCTATGGTAACGTAGTCGGGAAGGTAAAACACGGTCGGCACGGAACCGACAACAAATTCTTCTAATGCCGAAGTTTCTACGTCCATCGAACGCGCTTTGGAATCGAAATCATGAATTTTCTATTTGGCAGTAAGGAAGAAAAGTTCTTGAAAATTGAAATTGGAAGAGAAAAATGGGAATACATGGAATAAACAAAATATATAATGTTTTTTTATAATTTATTTGATTTATATGTAAATAAAAATTATAATATAATTATAAAAAATAATAAGAAATTATACTGTAATTGAAATATACAAATTAAAAACTAAATAGAAAAAGAGGAAAAAGAGACAAAAATAAGAATGGAACCTAAAACTTATATTTTAAACATGTAAACATGCCTATCACATTTAATTCACGTTATTAAAACAAGTTAGTTAAATATTTCCTATTTTTCCCAGATTTACGTGCAGGTGGTGAAGAACCTAAAGGGGGGGTGAATAGGTTCTTTAAGGCCCTTTAGCGTTTTTAAAACGAGTTTGCAAAAATTGCAAGCGGAAGACTTGAGGGACAATCACAAATAAAAATGAATGCGTAAAGTAAGTGCGTAAAATAAATGCGTAGTAAAGTAAATGCGTAAAGTAAAGAGGGATAGAGATGTTTATGGAAGTTCGACGAAGAATCGTCTACGTCTCCCCTTCTCGATGAGGATCGAGGTATCACTATGACGACTTGGCTTTAGGAGCTCCAAGCTAGCTTTTACAACCACGCCTCGATGCGTCTACTTGGCCTTGAGGGCTCCAAGGATAGCCACGAACTTTACAACCCACTCGAGAGTATTACTTTCACTCTTTTTCTACAACTCTTTTGATATTACAACTCTTTTAATCAACGCACACAAGAGATAGTAGAAAGCTTTGTAAGAGACAAGAGAGAATGGAGTGGGATGATTGAGAATGCATCCTCAAAGGCCTATTTATACTAGTCTTGGACGCCAAGGTTCGGATCTTCTGTTTATACTTCGGAACGTCCGATGTGATTGAAATCAATTTGCGTAATTCTGGAATGACTTCGGATCTTCCGTTCTTGACTTCGTAGGGTCCGAACATATGCTTCGGAGGGACTGATCAAACTTCGTTTCTTCTGAACAGTTCTTTTAGACAGTGTATGAACAACTTCGGAAGGTCCGAACTCCAGTTCGTACCGTCCGAACATTCCCGCGTTTCCGGAGATTTGAAATCTTCAACACTTCGTAGCTTCCGATCATGTCCATCGTAGCGTCCGAAATCTACTCAATCAACAGTCAGATCAATTTGTCTCTGGATTGAAGTGATTTGATTGCTTGTGTTCGGAACGTCCGATCCAGTCTTCGGAACGTCCGAACTTGCTCCTCGCAGCTTCCGAACAGCTTCTATTTTGCTTCTGATTGGCACAATTTCGGAACGTCCGAACCAAATTTCGGATCTTCCGAACGTAACCTTGTTCTTAATTTCCTGCATGCCTCAATATAAAACATTAGTACATTTTTAATCCAAGTTTTGATATCATCAAAACAAAAACTTTGGGATATGTTATAGCATTAAAAACATTAATCTCATCCTCGAGATTTGTATGCGTTTAAGGCGTAACAATCTCCCCCTTTTTGATGATCACAAAACTTGGTTAAAAATTGACAAACAATAATCAACATAATCTAATGGTTATTAAATAACTCCCCCTTAATCAAATAACAAGTCTAAGAGGTTGAATTAATAGCAATTTTAACCAAATAAATTCTCCCCCTTTTTGCGATAATCAAAAAAACATAAGCATAAAGAGAGACAAATAAACAGGTAAAATATCCACTAATAAATGCAAGTCTTTTATACAATGATGCATAAAGATAAAATAAACAAAAATAACAAAAACATAAGCTAAGAATCCGCATCCTCGAACGATCCGAACACGTTCGGTGGATCCGAAGTGAAACGAAGCATCCGAATAAGGAACGGTGATTCCGAAGTAGCCAAGATGAGGAACACCTAAAATTTAAAATATTTAACACATAAATGAATGTTGAGCCATAATTATGGATAAATACAATTAATTTGTATTATCCGACATTATAATGCTCACATTAATAATACTCCCCCTCAATTTAACAAATATGTACGAGAGTATTTGACTAATGTTTACAACTCAATCATGCCAAGTTCACCACGCAAACGAGTAAAAGTAGATTCATCTAGTGGTTTTGTAAAAATATCAGCAATTTGATTCTTGGTGTCAACATAGTGAAGTTCAACATCATTTTGCTCAATGTGATCACGAATAAAATGATGTCGAATGTCAATATGTTTTGTACGAGAATGTTGAACTGGATTCTTTGTTAGACATATGGTGCTTGTATTATCACAAAAGATTGGAATTTTTGAAAAAGTAACACCATAGTCGAGTAATTGATACTTCATCCAAAGAATTTGTGCACAACAACTACCGGCAGCCATATACTCGGCCTCGGTCGTTGAAAGTGCAACACAGTTTTGCTTTTTAGAAAACCATGACACCAAGCAGTTTCCCAAAAAGAAACAAGTACCACTAGTGCTCTTTCTATCCACCTTATATCCTCCAAAGTCGGCATCACAGTAAGCTTTTAAATCGAAAAATGAGTTCTTAGAATACCATAATCCGAGATTTGGAGTATTTGAAAGATATTTGAAAATGCGTTTTAAGGCGAATAAGTGTGATTCCTTTAATGACCAAATGGTACAGTAAAAGCTGTTTTATATTTATCTTCTTCTTTTAGAAGAATTTGATAAAATCCTGATTTTAAATCAAAAGAAGAGAATACTTTTCCTTTAAATAATCTATTTAGTAAATCTCTTTTATTTGGTAATGGATGCTTTATCCATTTTAATGCTTTATTAAGTGGTTTATAATTGATAACAAGTCTTGGAGCTCCTCTTTCAATTTCGGCTGCATTTTCAACATAGAAAGCTGGGCAACTCCAAGGACTATTACTTGTTCTGATTAACTCTTTTTTAAGAAGACTATCAATTTCTTCTTTGCAATAATTTAAAAGTCTAGGACCCATTGCTATAGGCCTTGCTTTTGTAGGAATTTTATCCTCAGAAAAATCATCTGTATAAGGAAGACTGACTTGATGTTTTTTCCTATTCCAAAAGGCATTAGGAACATCAGCGCATATCTCTTTAGATATGATTTCTGAAATAATTTTTATTTTTTCCTGAATTTTATCAGATTTTAACTTATCTTTAATATTTTTAAAGAGAATTTCATCTTTTAATGAAGTAATAAAATTTTCTTTATTACTAACTATTTTTTGTAAAATATTTATAGATTTTGAAACTGGTATTGTTGTGAATGGGAAAAATAAATTATTACCTTTAATGTTGGTATATAAACCCTTTTCATTAATTTTATTAATAGGAAACAACATTTGGAAAAATGGAGTTCCTAAAATCACAGGAGTAGATATATTTTTAATGAGAATAAAAGTTGTATTTAAACAAACTCCAGAATTACATATTGCCACATCAGACAATTTGTAATTAACTATAAGAGGTTGCTTATTAGCAGCAGTGATAAATTGAGTAGTCTTTTTATAATATTTAGACGGAACAATTCCTTCACTGATGCAATTTACATCAGCTCATGTATCTAATAATGCTTCAATAGTAATTTTAAATTTTTTGTTAATAATTAATGTTACTTTTGAGTACCATTTTTGAGAAATAATCTGATCAATTTTATTGATCCATACCATTTGATTTATTTCTTGATCATCATCATTTTTTGGTAAAATATCTTCTTCTTCTTCTTCCTCTTCAGTAGAATCTTTGTCCCAAGTATTATTATTAATACTAAGAGTATTTACTCTTTCTTTTAAATATTTTATCTCAGATTTTATCTGATCTATTTCTCCTTTTAATTCAGAAATAGTAGGCTCTCTTTCTTTTTGTTTAGCATTTTCTAATATTTTATTATAAGAATATAATTCATGTTCTTGTACAGTATTTTGTACAAGTTTAGTGGGCTTGTGATTTGCCATATTTAAATAATGTTCTATAGCTTTTCTTTTTTCTATAGGGTCCTTTATTTGATCTATGAGATCTAAAATGAAAGTTTCTTCATTTGATATGACATTGATTTCTAATCCCATAAAATTTATGAGACATGTATCACAATCACAATCTGGATTGCAAATTTTATTTTCTGATATTTCAGAATCATTATCTGTACTACTGTTAGAATATTCAGATAATTCATTATCAATAATATTGATATAAAAATCTTTTTCCTGTAGATTTTCTTCTGTATTAAGAAGAATATTTATCAATGATTCTTTTAAATCATTGTTTATATTGAGATTATTAATCTTTTTCTTGACATAACACTTATTAGCTTTATGTCCAATCTTTCCACACTTCCAGCATACTGGAACTTTAGTAGAGTCATTTTTTATAGGTTTTTTAAACTTTTTCTTAGAATATTTTTTAGATTTTTCTTTATCTTTTATATAATGGTTTTTCTTTTTAAAAGGAAATCTTTTCTTTTTCTTATCCCTTTTAGGATATTGTATTGGTTGAAAGCCTATTTGCTCACAAAAATCACCAATAATATTTGTATTTTCTTCTTTTTGCATATCAAGTTGTCTTTTTAACTTGATATCATTGCAAAGATTAATTCCTTCTGCAGTTATTTCTGCAGATAAATCTCCGTAAGTAAGAATGTTCCAATCTATGGAATTTGTTGGAGATTTAGATTTTAATCTATTTTTTACTCTTTCAGCAAAAAGAACTGGAAGTCCGGAAATAAATTTTTCTTTCCAGAAATTTGCATTGCAATCATTTCTAGTTAAAACCTTGGTCATAAAAACATCTTTATACCATCTGAATTCAGATAGTGTTGGGCATCTCAAATTCATTAATTGTTCTTGAGATCTATCTAATTGGAGTTCATTAGCTCCAATAAAATTAGATAAAATTGTATAAATAAGTGTATTTACAGCATCTGACTCTTCTCTTCCATTAAGATCAACTATAGAAGAGTTTAGAATTTTATTCTTTGCTTCTTTAGAAAGATAAAAATCCCACCAACCTTGAAGTTGGCCTGTGAAACCAGTAATAATGGCTTGAGCAATTTGCCTATCATTATTACCTTTTATCTTTGCCGCAGAAGAATATATTAACATTTGTTTAATAATAGTTTTAATCTGATATTCAGATTTTCCATCTATATTCCATTCAGTAATGGCTTCTCCATTAAACTGAACGTAATCTTTTTTCTCTTCAATTTGAAGATCAACAGGTGTAGCCTTTTTATAAAAAGGTTTTACAATTGATACTTTATGCATTTTATTAATCTGCATTTCATCTTCTGACGAACTAGAAATATTATCTAGTTGTTCAGATTTGGTAATTACCGAAATAGAACCTTTTTCTTTAATATTAATTTTTTGTAATCGATCTATTAAACCTTCCATAAAATCATCATCTTTTTTAGAACTTAAAAGAAAATTTTCTTTTTTAAGATTAGGAGGAGGTTTTATCATCAAAGTCTTTGAACTTTCACCACTAGAATTTCCTTGTTTGGATTTTGATAAAATCTCTTCTATTCTAGTAGTCTGATTTCTTAAAGAATGTAGAGTAAGATTGGTAAAATTATTCTGTTGAATAATATGGTCAAAATTACCATGCCCTATTTCTGATTTTATAGGGGCAGCATATATTTCTTTATTACCCTTTTTAATTTGTAAAGTAGTAAAAGGAGGATGAATCTCAAAAGATTCTTCTCCAGTTTCATGAACATATAATTTATATGTTGATTCAAGAGTATTTATAAAAGACTCATCTTTAAAATTTGGAAATATTTTATTCCTTGCTGGAAAATATAAATTTTCCATCCATTTGAAAAAATCTAAATTTATTTTAGTTTCTTCAATCCATTCTAAGTATCTTGAAACATATAATGTTTGTTGTTTTGAATTTAAACAACTTAAAAACCATTTTTTCTTATTAAGATTTTTAATCTTATCTAAACTCTTTTGGATAGAGTTTTTATTAATAACCATAACATTATATCCCATATCAGAAAAAGTAGGAGAATTTGATTTTTTATTATTAACAGAATAACTTCGTTGAAATCTAGACGTACTAGATTCAGGAATATCTACTTTATATTCTGGATGAGATACATTATCATTAGTCTTTTGAAGACCAGATATACTAATTTTTTCAAAATCAGATATAGAAGAAGTAGAATTTCTACTTTCTTCAGGAAGTTTAATTCGTAAATGTCTTTGAGATGAGAATTTTATTTCGACATCTCCATCAACATATTGAATTATACTTTCTAGCTTTCTAGATTCTTCTTTTAAAGAAGGGGCTATACTTTCCATTTTCCAGATTTCTGGCAGAGTAACTTGACTCCAATTAATTGTTTTAGGAATCATAATATTACTTTTAGTAATATCAGTTATGAAAAGAGTAGTTTCTCCTCTTTTTGAACTAATTTGATTAGTATTGATTCTAAAATTGGATATCGTTGAATTCATGACTTTGTAACAAATTCTATATAATAAAACAACATTTTCTGTTCCATCTATCATATCAAAACCTTCAGTTTTTATATTTAAAGTGAGGGCTTTCATGATATTTGGATCAGAAAGAGAAATTGGAAAATTAGGGAAACAACTAAAATGTATTGGTCCTTCGCATAATGAAGATTCTACTATTCCTAATAAGGAATCTTCGAATTTATTATGCCTTTGATCTCTTACTAAAATTAAAGCTGAAGTATTTAGACCTAATCTGGTAAGAGGTTTTAAACCTACTTGTATCATTCCCAAATGCATAAATTTGTAATTTTGCTTGTGAATATTAACAAGGTTTTGAGATAATAAACTAAATGAGTCGTATCCTCCTTTTAGAGGAATTGCTTCTTCAATTGTTTTAATAATATAGTCGGATTTAAAATTAAATCCATTAGATCTATAGATCTTCATATTAGAAGATGTTGGTATTTTCCAGTTTTGAATATTTTTCTCGAAATTTTCAGAAATAATTAATTCTTTGTTCTTAGTATTACTACTTGAAGATTTATTCTTCGTAAAAGATCGTATTAATTTATCCATTCAAGAATATGGTAGATACTGTCAAGGCTTTACCCTGCCTTACCCTTTGGCTTTACAGGCCTTATGGAACCCGACTTAAGGATTTCTCCTGGGTATAACTACCTTCTTCCTTACAGAATAAAAGAATAAGATCGTAACAGAAGAATAAGATCGTAACAGAAGAATAATCCTGGGTATATTCAAAATAGTTGAAACAGACGCCTCTGATATTGGATATGGAGGAATACTTAAACAACAATTAGATAATACATCTAAAGAAATTCTTGTAAGATATACTTCTGGAACTTGGAATAATACTCAAAAGAATTATTCTACAATAAAGAAAGAAATTCTTTCAATTGTTAAATGTATTACAAAATTTGAAAGTGATCTTTTAAATAAGAAATTTTTATTAAGAGTTGATTGCAAATCTGCCAAAGATATTCTTTTAAAAGATGTTAAAGTAATAGCATCTAAACAAATATTTGCTAGATGGCAAGCAATATTAGCTTGTTTCGATTTTGATATTGAACATATTTCTGGAAAATCTAATTCTTTACCAGATTTTCTAACTAGAGAATTCTTGCAGGGATCAGCCTTGGAAGACAGTCTTAAAAAGACCAGCCACCGGGAAGAAGCCCATGAATAAACCACCTTTCAAAAGAGGTGCTACAGTTCCTCAGTCAAATATGGCTAACACAGAGGAAGAAAAGTTTGATCCAATTATAAACCACTTAATAAAGCATTAAAATGGATAAAGCATCCATTACCAAATAAAAGAGATTTACTAAATAGATTATTTAAAGGAAAAGTATTCTCTTCTTTTGATTTAAAATCAGGATTTTATCAAATTCTTCTAAAAGAAGAAGATAAATATAAAACAGCTTTTACTGTACCATTTGGTCATTACGAATGGAATGTAATGCCATTTGGATTAAAAAATGCTCCAATGGAATTCCAAAATATAATGAATGAAATTTATAATTCTTATACAGATTATATTATTGTCTATATAGATGATGTCCTTATATATTCTGATAATATTGATCAGCATTTTAAACATTTAAATATTATTCAAGTTACTAAAAAAGCTGGTTTGGCAGTAAATCAGAAAAAAGTAAAACTTTTCCAAACTAAGATAAAATTCTTAAGACATTATATTGAAAATGGAATAATAATTCCTGATAAAATCACTGATGTAAATCAATTACAAAGATTTCTTGGAAGTCTTAATTATATAGGAGATTTTTATAAAGATCTCGCTCAAGATTGTAAATTATTATTTCTAAGGTTGAAGAAAAATCCTCAACCATGGACTAATAGTCATACTTTAGCAATACAAAAAATAAAAGAAAGAGTTAAAGAACTCCCTTGTTTATCTATTGCTAATCCTGAAGCATTCAAAATAGTTGAAACAGACGCCTCTGATATTGGATATGGAGGAATACTTAAACAACAATTAGATAATACATCTAAAGAAATTCTTGTAAGATATACTTCTGGAACTTGGAATAATACTCAAAAGAATTATTCTACAATAAAGAAAGAAATTCTTTCAATTGTTAAATGTATTACAAAATTTGAAAGTGATCTTTTAAATAAGAAATTTTTATTAAGAGTTGATTGCAAATCTGCCAAAGATATTCTTTTAAAAGATGTTAAAGTAATAGCATCTAAACAAATATTTGCTAGATGGCAAGCAATATTAGCTTGTTTCGATTTTGATATTGAACATATTTCTGGAAAATCTAATTCTTTACCAGATTTTCTAACTAGAGAATTCTTGCAGGGATCAGCCTTGGAAGACAGTCTTAAAAAGACCAGCCACCGGGAAGAAGCCCATGAATAAACCACCTTTCAAAAGAGGTGCTACAGTTCCTCAGTCAAATATGGCTAACACAGAGGAAGAAAAGTTTGATCCAATTAAAGAATTTGCAGAAGATCCTACTGCGTATGAAATACATTATTATAATAATGCTATATTTGCTTTAAAGGGATCAAAAGAGGAATTAAAATATCCTTATCTAATTTCAGGATGTCTTAATTGCTGTCCTGTTGACAAAGACCTAAAAGGTCTATCCCCAATTCATATAGCTCAAAGCTATTTAATTAAAGATTTACAACCCATATTGGGGAGAAAAACTCGTGATTATTTTGAAACAATTCTAGTCGAAACTGGCTCAGTTGAAATCCAACATATGGATCGCAATCGCGATTACGCTTTTTCTAAAATGATAATAAAAAAGATTATCCCAGCTGCTAATTGGGGTTTACCCCTTGGACAAGCACGTCAATTAAACACCTTTCAGGCAATGCCTAATATGTTTAATTACCATGATTATATCATGGCTTGGGATATCATTGTTTTATATGAAAATTCTCAAAGAAAACATTCATGGTGGGTAAAATTCCAATTAGATGATATTCATCAATTTATACCAATTTGGTTTAAAACTTTTTTCTTCTCATGGGGGGTAATGCCCTCTATTCTTCCGAGAAATGTTAAAAACATATGGAATAAATTTTTAAATGCAAACACACAGTTTGATGGTTTAACAGCCATATTACAATTCGCCGTTAACTACAATGTTCCTTGGATTATTCGATGGGAATATGGATTACAGGATATGGCTAAAGAGAAATTTGATCTCAAATATACCTCTACTTTCTTAATCAGAAAAGTTCTCATCAAATGGTGGGGTAAAGAAGATTTCTTTGCAGAAGGCAAAGTATATGACCGTCAAGGGGTAATAGCTCTGGGAGTTGCCAGAGAAACCATGAAGAATTTAAATCATGATACCCCCACACAAACAACACTGTTAAAAGAACTTTTCCAACATCTTGATAAAGATACCATTACTTCAATGTTTACTGAAGTATTTGGAGAAAAATCAAATCTGTCAACACAAGAATCTACTTCTTCTAAAGGAAAAGAGAAAATGGAGGATGATACTCCAATGACAGATCAGGATAATTTGCAAGACGCTCAGGACCCGTATGAGGAAGATGACATATATGCATTATTGAATGCATGAGCTGGATGTCACTAAAGATAGTAATCACGGGACTTATAGTCTTTGTAATAAAGTATGTAGTATTGTGGTGCATTATTGAGTGTGAGTTTTACTTTTCACGTGTCATGTTTTTATTTGTGTAAGCACTGTAACTAGTATGTATTGCTTTGCTATTTAAGGAGTCGACTCCATTTGTGATCGACACACCAAAATTCTCTACTACTTTCTCATAATAAGAGTTTCGAAGATTTCTCCAGTTTTTGAGTTCTCAGTTTCAAGTTTCATCATTTCATGTAAGTTTATGTCATACGATTATATTTATGATCCTCCATTTGATTATATTATGCCGTCTGCAAATTATTTGAAAATCTTAAAAAAGAAGATTAAATTAATTAATAATCAAATTAAAAATCTTGAAGATCGATTAAAAGATCCAGAGATAAATCCTGTTTATAAACAGTGGTTTGTTCATCCACATTTGAAAAGGTCCAAGATTACCTTAAAGGCATTTGAGAAGCAGAGCTCACAGCTTGCTGCTTAAAATTGAAGATTTGAAGAATAAAGATTAAATCTAATCTTTAGTTAAATTGAGATTAAATCTCGTGTATTTGTAACAGTGTAATAGTGGCTCCATTGAAGTAATGGTATCTTTATCAAGATGTTGGAAAAGTTCTTTTAACAGTGTTGTTTGTGTGGGGGTATCATGATTTAAATTCTTCATGGTTTCTCTGGCAACTCCCAGAGCTATTACCCCTTGACGGTCATATACTTTGCCTTCTGCAAAGAAATCTTCTTTACCCCACCATTTGATGAGAACTTTTCTGATTAAGAAAGTAGAGGTATATTTGAGATCAAATTTCTCTTTAGCCATATCCTGTAATCCATATTCCCATCGAATAATCCAAGGAACATTGTAGTTAACGGCGAATTGTAATATGGCTGTTAAACCATCAAACTGTGTGTTTGCATTTAAAAATTTATTCCATATGTTTTTAACATTTCTCGGAAGAATAGAGGGCATTACCCCCCATGAGAAGAAAAAAGTTTTAAACCAAATTGGTATAAATTGATGAATATCATCTAATTGGAATTTTACCCACCATGAATGTTTTCTTTGAGAATTTTCATATAAAACAATGATATCCCAAGCCATGATATAATCATGGTAATTAAACATATTAGGCATTGCCTGAAAGGTGTTTAATTGACGTGCTTGTCCAAGGGGTAAACCCCAATTAGCAGCTGGGATAATCTTTTTTATTATCATTTTAGAAAAAGCGTAATCGCGATTGCGATCCATATGTTGGATTTCAACTGAGCCAGTTTCGACTAGAATTGTTTCAAAATAATCACGAGTTTTTCTCCCCAATATGGGTTGTAAATCTTTAATTAAATAGCTTTGAGCTATATGAATTGGGGATAGACCTTTTAGGTCTTTGTCAACAGGACAGCAATTAAGACATCCTGAAATTAGATAAGGATATTTTAATTCCTCTTTTGATCCCTTTAAAGCAAATATAGCATTATTATAATAATGTATTTCATACGCAGTAGGATCTTCTGCAAATTCTTTAATTGGATCAAACTTTTCTTCCTCTGTGTTAGCCATATTTGACTGAGGAACTGTAGCACCTCTTTTGAAAGGTGGTTTATTCATGGGCTTCTTCCCGGTGGCTGGTCTTTTTAAGACTGTCATCCAAGGTTGATCCCTGCAAGAATTCTCTAGTTAGAAAATCTGGTAAAGAATTAGATTTTCCAGAAATATGTTCAATATCAAAATCGAAACAAGCTAATATTGCTTGCCATCTAGCAAATATTTGTTTAGATGCTATTACTTTAACATCTTTTAAAAGAATATCTTTGGCAGATTTGCAATCAACTCTTAATAAAAATTTCTTATTTAAAAGATCACTTTCAAATTTTGTAATACATTTAACAATTGAAAGAATTTCTTTCTTTATTGTAGAATAATTCTTTTGAGTATTATTCCAAGTTCCAGAAGTATATCTTACAAGAATTTCTTTAGATGTATTATCTAATTGTTGTTTAAGTATTCCTCCATATCCAATATCAGAGGCGTCTGTTTCAACTATTTTGAATGCTTCAGGATTAGCAATAGATAAACAAGGGAGTTCTTTAACTCTTTCTTTTATTTTTTGTATTGCTAAAGTATGACTATTAGTCCATGGTTGAGGATTTTTCTTCAACCTTTGAAATAATAATTTACAATCTTGAGCGAGATCTTTATAAAAATCTCCTATATAATTAAGACTTCCAAGAAATCTTTGTAATTGATTTACATCAGTGATTTTATCAGGAAATTTATCAGCAAAAACAATTGCTCTTTCAATAGGAATTATTATTCCATTTTCATTTTTTGGTAAAATATCTTCTTCTTCTTCTTCTTCCTCAGAAGTAGAATCTTTGTCCCAAGTATTATTATTAATACTAAGAGTATTTACTCTTTCTTTTAAATATTTTATCTCAGATTTTATCTGATCTATTTCTCCTTTTAATTCAGAAATAGTAGGCTCTCTTTCTTTTTGTTTAGCCTTTTCTAATATTTTATTATAAGAATATAATTCATGTTCTTGTACAGTATTTTGTACAAGTTTAGTGGGCTTGTGATTTGCCATATTTAAATAATTTTCTATAGCTTTTCTTTTTTCTATAGGGTCCTTTATTTGATCTATGAGATCTAAAATGAAAGTTTCTTCATTTGATATGACATTGATTTCTAATCCCATAAAATTTATGAGACATGTATCACAATCACAATCTGGATTGCAAATTTTATTTTCTGATATTTCAGAATCATTATCTGTACTACTGTTAGAATATTCAGATAATTCATTATCAATAATATTGATATAAAAATCTTTTTCCTGTAGATTTTCTTCTATATTAAGAAGAATATTTATCAATGATTCTTTTAAATCATTGTTTATATTGAGATTATTAATCTTTTTCTTGACATAACACTTATTAGCTTTATGTCCAATCTTTCCACACTTCCAGCATACTGGAACTTTAGTAGAGTCATTTTTTATAGGTTTTTTAAACTTTTTCTTAGAATATTTTTTAGATTTTTCTTTATCTTTTATATAATGGTTTTTCTTTTTAAAAGGAAATCTTTTCTTTTTCTTATCCCTTTTAGGATATTGTATTGGTTGAAAGCCTATTTGCTCACAAAAATACCAATAATATTTGTATTTTCTTCTTTTTGCATATCAAGTTGTCTTTTTAACTTGATATCATTGCAAAGATTAATTCCTTCTGCAGTTATTTCTGCAGATAAATCTCCGTAAGTAAGAATGTTCCAATCTATGGAATTTGTTGGAGATTTAGATTTTAATCTATTTTTTACTCTTTCAGCAAAAAGAACTGGAAGTCCGGAAATAAATTTTTCTTTCCAGAAATTTGCATTGCAATCATTTCTAGTTAAAACCTTGGTCATAAAAACATCTTTATACCATCTGAATTCAGATAGTGTTGGGCATCTCAAATTCATTAATTGTTCTTGAGATCTATCTAATTGGAGTTCATTAGCTCCAATAAAATTAGATAAAATTGTATAAATAAGTGTATTTACAGCATCTGACTCTTCTCTTCCATTAAGATCAACTATAGAAGAGTTTAGAATTTTATTCTTTGCTTCTTTAGAAAGATAAAAATCCCACCAACCTTGAAGTTGGCCTGTGAAACCAGTAATAATGGCTTGAGCAATTTGCCTATCATTATTACCTTTTATCTTTGCCGCAGAAGAATATATTAACATTTGTTTAATAATAGTTTTAATCTGATATTCAGATTTTCCATCTATATTCCATTCAGTAATGGCTTCTCCATTAAACTGAACGTAATCTTTTTTCTCTTCAATTTGAAGATCAACAGGTGTAGCCTTTTTATAAAAAGGTTTTACAATTGATACTTTATGCATTTTATTAATCTGCATTTCATCTTCTGACGAACTAGAAATATTATCTAGTTGTTCAGATTTGGTAATTACCGAAATAGAACCTTTTTCTTTAATATTAATTTTTTGTAATCGATCTATTAAACCTTCCATAAAATCATCATCTTTTTTAGAACTTAAAAGAAAATTTTCTTTTTTAAGATTAGGAGGAGGTTTTATCATCAAAGTCTTTGAACTTTCACCACTAGAATTTCCTTGTTTGGATTTTGATAAAATCTCTTCTATTCTAGTAGTCTGATTTCTTAAAGAATGTAGAGTAAGATTGGTAAAATTATTCTGTTGAATAATATGGTCAAAATTACCATGCCCTATTTCTGATTTTATAGGGGCAGCATATATTTCTTTATTACCCTTTTTAATTTGTAAAGTAGTAAAAGGAGGATGAATCTCAAAAGATTTTTCTCCAGTTTCATGAACATATAATTTATATGTTGATTCAAGAGTATTTATAAAAGACTCATCTTTAAAATTTGGAAATATTTTATTCCTTGCTGGAAAATATAAATTTTCCATCCATTTGAAAAAATCTAAATTTAACTTAGTTTCTTCAATCCATTCTAAGTATCTTGAAACATATAATGTTTGTTGTTTTGAATTTAAACAACTTAAAAACCATTTTTTCTTATTAAGATTTTTAATCTTATCTAAACTCTTTTGGATAGAGTTATTATTAATAACCATAACATTATATCCCATATCAGAAAAAGTAGGAGAATTTGATTTTTTATTATTAACAGAATAACTTCGTTGAAATCTAGACGTACTAGATTCAGGAATATCTACTTTATATTCTGGATGAGATACATTATCATTAGTCTTTTGAAGACCAGATATACTAATTTTTTCAAAATCAGATATAGAAGAAGTAGAATTTTTACTTTCTTCAGGAAGTTTAATTCGTAAATGTCTTTGAGATGAGAATTTTATTTCGACATCTCCATCAACATATTGAATTATACTTTCTAGCTTTCTAGATTCTTCTTTTAAAGAAGGGGCTATACTTTCCATTTTCCAGATTTCTGGCAGAGTAACTTGACTCCAATTAATTGTTTTAGGAATCATAATATTACTTTTAGTAATATCAGTTATGAAAAGAGTAGTTTCTCCTCTTTTTGAACTAATTTGATTAGTATTGATTCTAAAATTGGATATCGTTGAATTCATGACTTTGTAACAAATTCTATATAATAAAACAACATTTTCTGTTCCATCTATCATATCAAAACCTTCAGTTTTTATATTTAAAGTGAGGGCTTTCATGATATTTGGATCAGAAAGAGAAATTGGAAAATTAGGGAAACAACTAAAATGTATTGGTCCTTCGCATAATGAAGATTCTACTATTCCTAATAAGGAATCTTCGAATTTATTATGCCTTTGATCTCTTACTAAAATTAAAGCTGAAGTATTTAGACCTAATCTGGTAAGAGGTTTTAAACCTACTTGTATCATTCCCAAATGCATAAATTTGTAATTTTGCTTGTGAATATTAACAAGGTTTTGAGATAATAAACTAAATGAGTCGTATCCTCCTTTTAGAGGAATTGCTTCTTCAATTGTTTTAATAATATAGTCGGATTTAAAATTAAATCCATTAGATCTATAGATCTTCATATTAGAAGATGTTGGTATTTTCCAGTTTTGAATATTTTTCTCGAAATTTTCAGAAATAATTAATTCTTTGTTCTTAGTATTACTACTTGAAGATTTATTCTTCGTAAAAGATCGTATTAATTTATCCATTCAAGAATATGGTAGATACTGTCAAGGCTTTACCCTGCCTTACCCTTTGGCTTTACAGGCCTTATGGAACCCGACTTAAGGATTTCTCCTGGGTATAACTACCTTCTTCCTTACAGAATAAAAGAATAAGATCGTAACAGAAGAATAACTTGTATTAATTTCTGAAGAATTTCTCCAATTACAATGGCTCTGATACCATTTTTACACTGTTACAAATACACGAGATTTAATCTCAATTTAACTAAAGATTAGATTTAATCTTTATTCTTCAAATCTTCAATTTTAAGCAGCAAGCTGTGAGCTCTGCTTCTCAAATGCCTTTAAGGTAATCTTGGACCTTTCCAAATGTGGATGAACAAACCACTGTTTATAAACAGGATTTATCTCTGGATCTTTTAATCGATCTTCAAGATTTTTAATTTGATTATTAATTAATTTAATCTTCTTTTTTAAGATTTTCAAATAATTTGCAGACGGCATAATATAATCAAATGGAGGATCATAAATATAATCGTATGACATAAACTTACATGAAATGATGAAACTTGAAACTGAGAACTCAAAAACTGGAGAAATCTTCGAAACTCTTATTATGAGAAAGTAGTATAGAATTTTGGTGTGTCGATCACAAAGGGAGTCGACTCCTTAAATAGCAAAGCAATACATACTAGTTACAGTGCTTACACAAATAAAAACATGACACGTGAAAAGTAAAACTCACACTCAATAATGCACCACAATACTACATACTTTATTACAAAGACTATAAGTCCCGTGATTACTATCTTTAGTGACATCCAGCTCATGCATTCAATAATGCATATATGTCATCTTCCTCATACGGGTCCTGAGCGTCTTGCAAATTATCCTGATCTGTCATTGGAGTATCATCCTCCATTTTCTCTTTTCCTTTAGAAGAAGTAGATTCTTGTGTTGACAGATTTGATTTTTCTCCAAATACTTCAGTAAATATTGAAGTAATGGTATCTTTATCAAGATGTTGGAAAAGTTCTTTTAACAGTGTTGTTTGTGTGGGGGTATCATGATTTAAATTCTTCATGGTTTCTCTGGCAACTCCCAGAGCTATTACCCCTTGACGGTCATATACTTTGCCTTCTGCAAAGAAATCTTCTTTACCCCACCATTTGATGAGAACTTTTCTGTTTAAGAAAGTAGAGGTATATTTGAGATCAAATTTCTCTTTAGCCATATCCTGTAATCCATATTCCCATCGAATAATCCAAGGAACATTGTAGTTAACGGCGAATTGTAATATGACTGTTAAACCATCAAACTGTGTGTTTGCATTTAAAAATTTATTCCATATGTTTTTAACATATCTCGGAAGAATAGAGGGCATTACCCCCCATGAGAAGAAAAAAGTTTTAAACCAAATTGGTATAAATTGATGAATATCATCTAATTGGAATTTTACCCACCATGAATGTTTTCTTTGAGAATTTTCATATAAAACAATGATATCCCAAGCCATGATATAATCATGGTAATTAAACATATTAGGCATTGCCTGAAAGGTGTTTAATTGACGTGCTTGTCCAAGGGGTAAACCCCAATTAGCAGCTGGGATAATCTTTTTTATTATCATTTTAGAAAAAGCGTAATCGCGATTGCGATCCATATGTTGGATTTCAACTGAGCCAGTTTCGACTAGAATTGTTTCAAAATAATCACGAGTTTTTCTCCCCAATATGGGTTGTAAATCTTTAATTAAATAGCTTTGAGCTATATGAATTGGGGATAGACCTTTTAGGTCTTTGTCAACAGGACAGCAATTAAGACATCCTGAAATTAGATAAGGATATTTTAATTCCTCTTTTGATCCCTTTAAAGCAAATATAGCATTATTATAATAATGTATTTCATACGCAGTAGGATCTTCTGCAAATTCTTTAATTGGATCAAACTTTTCTTCCTCTGTGTTAGCCATATTTGACTGAGGAACTGTAGCACCTCTTTTGAAAGGTGGTTTATTCATGGGCTTCTTCCCGGTGGCTGGTCTTTTTAAGACTGTCTTCCAAGGCTGATCCCTGCAAGAATTCTCTAGTTAGAAAATCTGGTAAAGAATTAGATTTTCCAGAAATATGTTCAATATCAAAATCGAAACAAGCTAATATTGCTTGCCATCTAGCAAATATTTGTTTAGATGCTATTACTTTAACATCTTTTAAAAGAATATCTTTGGCAGATTTGCAATCAACTCTTAATAAAAATTTCTTATTTAAAAGATCACTTCAAATTTTGTAATACATTTAACAATTGAAAGAATTTCTTTCTTTATTGTAGAATAATTCTTTTGAGTATTATTCCAAGTTCCAGAAGTATATCTTACAAGAATTTCTTTAGATGTATTATCTAATTGTTGTTTAAGTATTCCTCCATATCCAATATCAGAGGCGTCTGTTTCAACTATTTTGAATGCTTCAGGATTAGCAATAGATAAACAAGGGAGTTCTTTAACTCTTTCTTTTATTTTTTGTATTGCTAAAGTATGACTATTAGTCCATGGTTGAGGATTTTTCTTCAACCTTTGAAATAATAATTTACAATCTTGAGCGAGATCTTTATAAAAATCTCCTATATAATTAAGACTTCCAAGAAATCTTTGTAATTGATTTACATCAGTGATTTTATCAGGAAATTTATCAGCAAAAACAATTGCTCTTTCAATAGGAATTATTATTCCATTTTCAATATAATGTCCTAAGAATTTTATCTTAGTTTGGAAAAGTTTTACTTTTTTCTGATTTACTGCCAAACCAGCTTTTTTAGTAACTTGAATAAATATATTTAAATGTTTAAAATGCTGATCAATATTATCAGAATATATAAGGACATCATCTATATAGACAATAATATAATCTGTATAAGAATTATAAATTTCATTCATTATATTTTGGAATTCCATTGGAGCATTTTTTAATCCAAATGGCATTACATTCCATTCGTAATGACCAAATGGTACAGTAAAAGCTGTTTTATATTTATCTTCTTCTTTTAGAAGAATTTGATAAAATCCTGATTTTAAATCAAAAGAAGAGAATATTTTTCCTTTAAATAATCTATTTAGTAAATCTCTTTTATTTGGTAATGGATGCTTTATCCATTTTAATGCTTTATTAAGTGGTTTATAATTGATAACAAGTCTTGGAGCTCCTCTTTCAATTTCGGCTGCATTTTCAACATAGAAAGCTGGGCAACTCCAAGGACTATTACTTGTTCTGATTAACTCTTTTTTAAGAAGACTATCAATTTCTTCTTTGCAATAATTTAAAAGTCTAGGCCCCATTGCTATAGGCCTTGCTTTTGTAGGAATTTTATCCTCAGAAAAATCATCTGTATAAGGAAGACTGACTTGATGTTTTTTCCTATTCCAAAAGGCATTAGGAACATCAGCGCATATCTCTTTAGATATGATTTCTGAAATAATTTTTATTTTTTCCTGAATTTTATCAGATTTTAACTTATCTTTAATATTTTTAAAGAGAATTTCATCTTTTAATGAAGTAATAAAATTTTCTTTATTACTAACTATTTTTTGTAAAATATTTATAGATTTTGAAACTGGTATTGTTGTGAATGGGAAAAATAAATTATTACCTTTAATGTTGGTATATAAACCCTTTTCATTAATTTTATTAATAGGAAACAACATTTGGAAAAATGGAGTTCCTAAAATCACAGGAGTAGATATATTTTTAATGAGAATAAAAGTTGTATTTAAACAAACTCCAGAATTACATATTGCCACATCAGACAATTTGTAATTAACTATAAGAGGTTGCTTATTAGCAGCAGTGATAAATTGAGTAGTCTTTTTATAATATTTAGACGGAACAATTCCTTCACTGATGCAATTTACATCAGCTCCTGTATCTAATAATGCTTCAATAGTAATTTTAAATTTTTTGTTAATAATTAATGTTACTTTTGAGTACCATTTTTGAGAAATAATCTGATCAATTTTATTGATCCATACCATTTGATTTATTTCTTGATCATCATCATTTTTTGGTAAAATATCTTCTTCTTCTTCTTCCTCAGAAGTAGAATCTTTGTCCCAAGTATTATTATTAATACTAAGAGTATTTACTCTTTCTTTTAAATATTTTATCTCAGATTTTATCTGATCTATTTCTCCTTTTAATTCAGAAATAGTAGGCTCTCTTTCTTTTTGTTTAGCCTTTTCTAATATTTTATTATAAGAATATAATTCATGTTCTTGTACAGTATTTTGTACAAGTTTAGTGGGCTTGTGATTTGCCATATTTAAATAATGTTCTATAGCTTTTCTTTTTTCTATAGGGTCCTTTATTTGATCTATGAGATCTAAAATGAAAGTTTCTTCATTTGATATGACATTGATTTCTAATCCCATAAAATTTATGAGACATGTATCACAATCACAATCTGGATTGCAAATTTTATTTTCTGATATTTCAGAATCATTATCTGTACTACTGTTAGAATATTCAGATAATTCATTATCAATAATATTGATATAAAAATCTTTTTCCTGTAGATTTTCTTCTGTATTAAGAAGAATATTTATCAATGATTCTTTTAAATCATTGTTTATATTGAGATTATTAATCTTTTTCTTGACATAACACTTATTAGCTTTATGTCCAATCTTTCCACACTTCCAGCATACTGGAACTTTAGTAGAGTCATTTTTTATAGGTTTTTTAAACTTTTTCTTAGAATATTTTTTAGATTTTTCTTTATCTTTTATATAATGGTTTTTCTTTTTAAAAGGAAATCTTTTCTTTTTCTTATCCCTTTTAGGATATTGTATTGGTTGAAAGCCTATTTGCTCACAAAAATCACCAATAATATTTCTATTTTCTTCTTTTTGCATATCAAGTTGTCTTTTTAACTTGATATCATTGCAAAGATTAATTCTTTCTGCAGTTATTTCTGCAGATAAATCTCCGTAAGTAAGAATGTTCCAATCTATGGAATTTGTTGGAGATTTAGATTTTAATCTATTTTTTACTCTTTCAGCAAAAAGAACTGGAAGTCCGGAAATAAATTTTTCTTTCCAGAAATTTGCATTGCAATCATTTCTAGTTAAAACCTTGGTCATAAAAACATCTTTATACCATCTGAATTCAGATAGTGTTGGGCATCTCAAATTCATTAATTGTTTTTGAGATCTATCTAATTGGAGTTCATTAGCTCCAATAAAATTAGATAAAATTGTATAAATAAGTGTATTTACAGCATCTGACTCTTCTCTTCCATTAAGATCAACTATAGAAGAGTTTAGAATTTTATTCTTTGCTTCTTTAGAAAGATAAAAATCCCACCAACCTTGAAGTTGGCCTGTGAAACCAGTAATAATGGCTTGAGCAATTTGCCTATCATTATTACCTTTTATCTTTGCCGCAGAAGAATATATTAACATTTGTTTAATAATAGTTTTAATCTGATATTCAGATTTTCCATCTATATTCCATTCAGTAATGGCTTCTCCATTAAACTGAACGTAATCTTTTTTCTCTTCAATTTGAAGATCAACAGGTGTAGCCTTTTTATAAAAAGGTTTTACAATTGATACTTTATGCATTTTATTAATCTGCATTTCATCTTCTGACGAACTAGAAATATTATCTAGTTGTTCAGATTTGGTAATTACCGAAATAGAACCTTTTTTTCTTTAATATTAATTTTTTGTAATCGATCTATTAAACCTTCCATAAAATCATCATCTTTTTTAGAACTTAAAAGAAAATTTTCTTTTTTAAGATTAGGAGGAGGTTTTATCATCAAAGTCTTTGAACTTTCACCACTAGAATTTCCTTGTTTGGATTTTGATAAAATCTCTTCTATTCTAGTAGTCTGATTTCTTAAAGAATGTACAGTAAGATTGGTAAAATTATTCTGTTGAATAATATGGTCAAAATTACCATGCCCTATTTCTGATTTTATAGGGGCAGCATATATTTCTTTATTACCCTTTTTAATTTGTAAAGTAGTAAAAGGAGGATGAATCTCAAAAGATTCTTCTCCAGTTTCATGAACATATAATTTATATGTTGATTCAAGAGTATTTATAAAAGACTCATCTTTAAAATTTGGAAATATTTTATTCCTTGCTGGAAAATATAAATTTTCCATCCATTTGAAAAAATCTAAATTTAATTTAGTTTCTTCAATCCATTCTAAGTATCTTGAAACATATAATGTTTGTTGTTTTGAATTTAAACAACTTAAAAACCATTTTTTCTTATTAAGATTTTTAATCTTATCTAAACTCTTTTGGATAGAGTTATTATTAATAACCATAACATTATATCCCATATCAGAAAAAGTAGGAGAATTTGATTTTTTATTATTAACAGAATAACTTCGTTGAAATCTAGACGTACTAGATTCAGGAATATCTACTTTATATTCTGGATGAGATACATTATCATTAGTCTTTTGAAGACCAGATATACTAATTTTTTCAAAATCAGATATAGAAGAAGTAGAATTTCTACTTTCTTCAGGAAGTTTAATTCGTAAATGTCTTTGAGATGAGAATTTTATTTCGACATCTCCATCAACATATTGAATTATACTTTCTAGCTTTCTAGATTCTTCTTTTAAAGAAGGGGCTATACTTTCCATTTTCCAGATTTCTGGCAGAGTAACTTGACTCCAATTAATTGTTTTAGGAATCATAATATTACTTTTAGTAATATCAGTTATGAAAAGAGTAGTTTCTCCTCTTTTTGAACTAATTTGATTAGTATTGATTCTAAAATTGGATATCGTTGAATTCATGACTTTGTAACAAATTCTATATAATAAAACAACATTTTCTGTTCCATCTATCATATCAAAACCTTCAGTTTTTATATTTAAAGTGAGGGCTTTCATGATATTTGGATCAGAAAGAGAAATTGGAAAATTAGGGAAACAACTAAAATGTATTGGTCCTTCGCATAATGAAGATTCTACTATTCCTAATAAGGAATCTTCGAATTTATTATGCCTTTGATCTCTTACTAAAATTAAAGCTGAAGTATTTAGACCTAATCTGGTAAGAGGTTTTAAACCTACTTGTATCATTCCCAAATGCATAAATTTGTAATTTTGCTTGTGAATATTAACAAGGTTTTGAGATAATAAACTAAATGAGTCGTATCCTCCTTTTAGAGGAATCGCTTCTTCAATTGTTTTAATAATATAGTCGGATTTAAAATTAAATCCATTAGATCTATAGATCTTCATATTAGAAGATGTTGGTATTTTCCAGTTTTGAATATTTTTCTCGAAATTTTCAGAAATAATTAATTCTTTGTTCTTAGTATTACTACTTGAAGATTTATTCTTCGTAAAAGATCGTATTAATTTATCCATTCAAGAATATGGTAGATACTGTCAAGGCTTTACCCTGCCTTACCCTTTGGCTTTACAGGCCTTATGGAACCCGACTTAAGGATTTCTCCTGGGTATAACTACCTTCTTCCTTACAGAATAAAAGAATAAGATCGTAACAGAAGAATAACTTGTATTAATTTCTGAAGAATTTCTCCAATTACAATGGCTCTGATACCACTTTTACACTGTTACAAATACACGAGATTTAATCTCAATTTAACTAAAGATTAGATTTAATCTTTATTCTTCAAATCTTCAATTCTGAATCATATTCAATTCTGACAATATCATAAATTCAAATCTTGTCTAAACGTAACAAAACTTACGTCCAGATGAAGCCTGCTTTGATAGGAACACAGTACTGTAGGCGGATTTCAATTTGGATAGACGGTTCACTCGCAAATCAATTTAAGAAAATAAGAACGAAGCTTTCCCTTCAATCTCGATTTCTTCTCCCCATTTCTGAAGAATTGCATGCCAATATATATATATATATACATCCATTCCGTGCATGCAAAGCAAATGGCACAATCTTTGTGCAACACGTCTCTCGCTCGGGCGGACAAAACTTGCTCGCAAGGGCGAAGCACTCTCGGCCCTCACAATTCTACATGCGCGCTCGGGCGGACAAAAAGTGCCGCCCGAGCGAAGGACTCTCGGCTTTCTACCATTAAACCCTCTCGCTCGGGCGGTCATAAACTCCCGCCCGGGCGAATGACATTCGGCCCAAATCTTGTGTCCCTCATAATTTTTTCCAATTTTTTGTACTGAATTGGGTATTGATCAGAACAGATTGTGTTTTGAGCTACACATTGATACAGTGTATTTATTCTTGTCATTTCAGTTTGAAGATGGACAGACTGGACTTCGAGACTACGTCTTCCTCAGACGGGGAAGATAAAGGTATAATTCATGTGATATTCGGGACGCATAACTCAAATTAGATTAATTTGAGTTTCCCAATAAAATCACATACTAGATTATTGTTTATATTGTTATCTGATTATGCTTTGATTATAGAATCTGTATTCAAGCAGGTAAGATAATTGTGATATTCAGTTATGAATATGATTATGCTTTGTTTACAGATTGTTATTCATTGCAGTTAAGATAGGAAAGTCTTTGACAGGCATTGTCAAATATCTAGACGTTTCGGTGTATCTCAGCATAAGAGTAGGTATTACTCTTATTGCCGCCGTTGATACAGCTCAGACCGAAGTCTAGGAATGAGACGTTCATTACCCCGATTGGAGGGTAGGTAGTGACGTCTTATTCACACCGGGATCCCTAGAGTTCTAGTCGAGTCAAGTCTAGACGTGATTTGATTAGGACTGCATGCTTATATGGATGTGGTTCCTAGATCATAGGACCCATCATTATTGCTTCCAATTGTGCTAGCATGTTTTTATGATTTAGATTGGTTATATGCATGGTTGGTTGATTTGAAGTGCATGCTTGTTGTGTGATTAGATTTCATAGCTTATGAAATCTAATGTTTCGATTTTATTCATAACAGCATGTTTCATGAATTATTTTATGTATATACATGTTTACCATGTTTTATACTGGGATTTATTCTCACCGGAGTTATCCGGCTGTTGTCTTGTTTTGTATGTGTGCATGACAACAGGTGGGGCTGGATCAGGGTCGAGATGACTATGAGAGAAGACGAGTTAGCGTGGTGATTCCGGACTTACAGTAGATTGGGTTTTATTACTTGAATTTAGTAGTTGAACCTTAGATTAGATTATTGTATGTTAATACTGAAATGTATTTTATACATATATGTATATTATTAGATGCCATTACCTTCCGCGTTTATATTTTAAAAGAAGAATTTTTAGACCCTGTTTATCAGAATAGATAATTACATCCCAGTGATGATTAAGAAGATGATTAGCGTCCGGGTCCCCACAACAGGTGGTATCAGAGCCGATAGTTCCTTTAGCGATAGTTCCTTTAGCGATAGTTCCTTTGGAGATAGATCTTTTAGATTGAGATAGTAAGAACTGATAGATCTTTTAGACTGACTCAGATTAAGATAGAAGAGAATGAGCGGGGTAGATGAATTTTCTTTCCTTGCATGTCTGTGCTAGCATGAGATTGATTTTCATGTTGATTGACATTGTGTGCTAGCATGAGACTATGTGTTATTGCTTTAAGATACATGCTTACCTGATTATATGATTTGAATTGGGATTATGTATTCTTGAATATGAATCGGATCGGATTCATGATCAGCAGTAAGATGATCATGATCAGAAAAGATTGGCACAGATTTGTATTATTGGGTTACTAATGTGTGTGGTAATCAGATGTACCTCCCAGAAGGATTGTGGAAACAGGCAGTACTTCGTATGATCCGCCATACATACCAGAACCGCAGATAGATGTGTCAGCGACTCCGATGGAAACACAGTTACAGAGGTTTCAGTCGTTTCAACCGCCAATTCTGAAAGGAACTGAGACGTCAGTAGATTGTGAGAAATGGCTAGAGGAGACAGAAATGTTATTTGAATTCCTGAATTTCACAGATGAGTGTAGAATTAGGCTTATTGAGAACCAGTTGCAAGAGACTGCTAGAAGATGGTGGTTACTCACCAAAGGAGCCTTAGAGCAGAGTCGTTCAGTGATCACGTGGGAAGTCTTCAAGACTGAATTCTATCAAAGGTTTTTCTCCGCCTCGTACCGAGAAGAAAAGAAAGCAGAATTTGAGAATTTAAGTCAAGGTCAATTGAATATTGATGATTATGCTGCTAAATTTTCTACTCTGTTGCGTTTTGCTCCTCATATGGCTAGGGATGATGAAGCTGTGGTGAATCAATTCATTAGAGGATTGAATTCGGAGATAGTTGCATTCATGAATCTACAGCGACCCTATCACTTTGCTGATGTTTTGAGTAAAGCAAAGAGAGCAGAAGAGAGTCTGATTCGGCAATTAGCAAGGTTGTGTGTGAAGCAACCCCAGACACCACAATTCCCTTCGAGATTCGAACGTGGCAGCACGAGTGGAAAAAGCAAGATTTGTTGAAAGCTCGGAAGAAACAGTTCAAGAAGTTAGGCAGTGGTTCCTCCAGTTCCAGTGGTTCCAGTCCGAGTTATACTGGAGTTTATTGCGCTAGGTGTGGAGGGAGACATCCCACCGAACAATGCCAGGGAGTGACTGGTAGATGCAATGTCTGCGGACAACATGGGCATTTTGCTAGAGTGTGTCCTCAGAAGGGTTCCCAAAGATTTTGGGGAGCAGGACCATCGGGTGGCAATGCGTGAGAAACAAACCCAGAAACTACCACAGGTACTATTCTTTATGATTATACTGCAGATGTATTGATATATACTAATGCATTCGCCATGAGTATCTGTGATTGAGTAGCATGATGATATGCTATATTTATGGGGTCTGTTTGTGCTGTAGTATTGATTTCCTTACTGTTTGGAAGAATATGTTGATATCAGAGATTTCTGTGACATGTTATATACTACAGTAGAATGAAACCGGGATTGGGCTAGATATGATGTACTGGTGTTATATGATTTCGATCTCAGTATGGATATGTACTGCTAAACAAGTACAGAAATATTGTAGCATGTGTTCTGGAAATAGTTGATAAATGAGGATTCTAGATCTAGAATTCCTTAGGTCATTGTACTGTTCTTGACTCGATTAGTACAGAAAGGAATAGATAGTATCCTTATGTATTCAGTAGATCCACTGAAATCGAGTCTAGCAGTAACACATGGGCTAGTAATCTAATAGTTGACTGGTGTTGGCCTAGATAGGATGTCAGATGTGTTTTATATCAGAAAGAATTGAAAGAATTGACAGATTAAAGTATGGGCTAGGGAATCCAGTTGATTGTGTATTTCTCTGGAAGACATTTTAGTTGGTTTCTAAATTGACAGATTATGTGTTCAGGGGTATTTTGAAGAATTATGCTTGTTATATCTATGATTCCGGGATATATCCATAGCATCTGATTGTTTATATTGAATATTTGAAGACTGGGTTAAATATTCCGAGAACTGTGATTATTGTATACAGCAATGGGTCAGGTATGGATCCGAATGCAGTTATTGATACAGGTTTATATTCAGACTATGTGGTATCAGGAATGTCAGAATTAGCAGAATGTCAGATATGTCAGAACTTCCTTATCTGATTTGGACAGATTATCTTATTCTGATTATCTTTTTCTTGTGTTGCTTTACATCTGCTGAGTATTGTTATGATTCTAAATCAGTATTGGAGACATCTTATATTGGTTGGGAGTATATTCTATTTGCAGATGAAATATAGCAGTTGATCTGGACAGTATGAAGATTGGTCAGCCAGCCAGAATCTATTATGTTATGAGTTTTCTTAAACTCACTAGATCAGCATAGGATATTTATATTCTGAGTTTGATTTGGTGTTATTGTAATTATTATTCAGTGTGTGATACTATGCAGTTCCAATTGTATCAGAGTTGTTTGTGGAAAATACAGTAGTCCCGAACAGTGATCCGAATTTTCAGACCTGTATTTTGTTGATCAGATCAATTTAACAGCTATATGAATTTGCATTTTATATGGGTTTGGTTATCGTGTGTTATCAGAATTGTTTACAGCTTTTGGTATTGATAGTCAGAGCCGAATACCAGGTAGGTATTTCTTCGTTCTTTTATGTTATTAACTGATCTTGTACAGCATTAGTTCGAATCTGAAGTCACAGGTAGTGTCAGAACTGCACTGGGGTGGATTCAGGTTTCATTCAGCTATTTCAGAATGTAAGATATTCGAACAGATAATGTGGCATAGATAGATGAGATCAGTTGGGACAGCAAATTATGTTGTAAGATTGGTAGAAATGGTACTGATATGTTTGAATTGAGAACAAAAGAAGCCAGAAAGATATGAATCAGAAGATGATTACCGATTTAGTATATTTCTGAATAAGAAAATGTGAGTATGGCTTTCGGGATAAAAGTACCGTCAATTCTACAGCTTATGATATGATATGATTATGATTGACAGAATATTCAATCTATATCTATCAGTTTGTACCAGATTACGTACAAACAAAACCAGATGACATAGATCAATGTCAAAGGAATTGTCAGATTTACTAGAATGCTGCATTAGATGATATCAGATTGTGATTTGGATGGAGCGGTACTTGTGACGGAAATATCATGAGTTCTCCCTCGCAGAGTTGTTACAGATTGACAGGTAGTCAGCGTGTAGTAACCAGATATTGGCGGATATGGGTAGAACTTTAGTACTAGATGTTAGTACTAGCTGTTATGAATGGTTGTCAGGGTATGACTTACGGTATGACCATAACTATCCAGCTAGATTAGAATGAATAGATGTAAGAAACCAATGTCGGATGATGACGATTGGTATTGGGAGCCGAAGATGGAATAGCAACTACAGGTGGTATTGCTTTGTTATAAATTGCAATTGGCGTATACAGGTGTTATATAGCCAGTAATATGGGATTGATTCGGCTAGTGAAATGAGTTTGGATGTTAAACTCTGTCATATATTTCTTCTGACAGATTTGGTTTGATGATTGGTGAGTTCGAGGACGAACTCAGATCTAAGAGGGGGAGAAATGTAATGCCCGAGAATTTAATTAACGTAATCTGAGATGATTTGTTGATTATGACTTGATGTAATTATAGCCGGGCCAGTTCGAGATCAAATTGGAAAAAATTATGAGGGACACAAGATTTGGGCCGAATGTCATTCGCCCGGGCGGGAGTTTATGACCGCCCGAGCGAGAGGGTTTAATGGTAGAAAGCCGAGAGTCCTTCGCCCGGGCGGCACTTTTTGTCCGCCCGAGCGCGCATGTAGAATTGTGAGGGCCGAGAGTGCTTCGCCCTAGCGAGCAAGTTTTGTCCGCCCGAGCGAGAGACGTGTTGCACAAAGATTGTGCCATTTGCTTTGCATGCACGGAATGGATGTATATATATATATATATATTGGCATGCAATTCTTCAGAAATGGGGAGAAGAAATCGAGATTGAAGGGAAAGCTTCGTTCTTATTTTCTTAAATTGATTTGCGAGTGAACCGTCTATCCAAATTGAAATCCGCCTACAGTACTGTGTTCCTATCAAAGCAGGCTTCATCTGGACGTAAGTTTTGTTACGTTTAGACAAGATTTGAATTTATGATATTGTCAGAATTGAATATGATTCAGATATGGTGTTTATACTACCGTAGATATTGTATAATCGAAGACAGATTTAAGAATAAGTTGGTTATACAATTGTTATGAATTTTAGAATTGATTTGCTTGAGATTGCTATCAGAATTATGCTGTTATTCATGTTGAAGTGTACAGATACTGAAGTTATAGATTGTACTGAGATTTATTAGGAATTCTGGTAGTGTAATTGTGATGTTAAGACTGACGGGGTTACAAGACTGTAGTGTTATGCCGTCTAAACATCAGTTGGTACAGATTGATCAGATTCAGTATTGGTTTCTGTTATCTCTTGATATTGTTGATGTGATCAGATTTTGTACTGAATTGGGTATTGATCAGAACAGATTGTGTTTTGAGCTACACATTGATACAGTGTATTTATTCTTGTCATTTCAGTTTGAAGATGGACAGACTGGACTTCGAGACTACGTCTTCCTCAGACGGGGAAGATAAAGGTATAATTCATGTGATATTCGGGACGCATAACTCAAATTAGATTAATTTGAGTTTCCCAATAAAATCACATACTAGATTATTGTTTATATTGTTATCTGATTATGCTTTGATTATAGAATCTGTATTCAAGCAGGTAAGATAATTGTGATATTCAGTTATGAATATGATTATGCTTTGTTTACAGATTGTTATTCATTGCAGTTAAGATAGGAAAGTCTTTGACAGGCATTGTCAAATATCTAGACGTTTCGGTGTATCTAAGCATAAGAGTAGGTATTACTCTTATTGCCGCCGTTGATACAGCTTAGACCGAAGTCTAGGAATGAGACGTTCATTACCCCGATTGGAGGGTAGGTAGTGACGTCTTATTCACACCGGGATCCCTAGAGTTCTAGTCGAGTCAAGTCTAGACGTGATTTGATTAGGACTGCATGCTTATATGGATGTGGTTCCTAGATCATAGGACCCATCATTATTGCTTCCAATTGTGCTAGCATGTTTTTATGATTTAGATTGGTTATATGCATGGTTGGTTGATTTGAAGTGCATGCTTGTTGTGTGATTAGATTTCATAGCTTATGAAATCTAATGTTTCGATTTTATTCATAACAGCATGTTTCATGAATTATTTTATGTATATACATGTTTACCATGTTTTATACTGGGATTTATTCTCACCGGAGTTATCCGGCTGTTGTCTTGTTTTGTATGTGTGCATGACAACAGGTGGGGCTGGATCAGGGTCGAGATGACGATGAGAGAAGACGAGTTAGCGTGGTGATTCCGGACTTACAGTAGATTGGGTTTTATTACTTGAATTTAGTAGTTGAACCTTAGATTAGATTATTGTATGTTAATACTGAAATGTATTTTATACAGATATGTATATTATTAGATGCCATTACCTTCCGCGTTTATATTTTAAAAAGAAGAATTTTTAGACCCTGTTTATACTGAAATGTATTTTATACAGATATGATATCCCAAGCCATGATATAATCATGGTAATTAAACATATTAGGCATTGCCTGAAAGGTGTTTAATTGACGTGCTTGTCCAAGGGGTAAACCCCAATTAGCAGCTGGGATAATCTTTTTTATTATCATTTTAGAAAAAGCGTAATCGCGATTGCGATCCATATGTTGGATTTCAACTGAGCCAGTTTCGACTAGAATTGTTTCAAAATAATCACGAGTTTTTCTCCCCAATATGGGTTGTAAATCTTTAATTAAATAGCTTTGAGCTATATGAATTGGGGATAGACCTTTTAGGTCTTTGTCAACAGGACAGCAATTAAGACATCCTGAAATTAGATAAGGATATTTTAATTCCTCTTTTGATCCCTTTAAAGCAAATATAGCATTATTATAATAATGTATTTCATACGCAGTAGGATCTTCTGCAAATTCTTTAATTGGATCAAACTTTTCTTCCTCTGTGTTAGCCATATTTGACTGAGGAACTGTAGCACCTCCTTTGAAAGGTGGTTTATTCATGGGCTTCTTCCCGGTGGCTGGTCTTTTTAAGACTGTCTTCCAAGGCTGATCCCTGCAAGAATTCTCTAGTTAGAAAATCTGGTAAAGAATTAGATTTTCCAGAAATATGTTCAATATCAAAATCGAAACAAGCTAATATTGCTTGCCATCTAGCAAATATTTGTTTAGATGCTATTACTTTAACATCTTTTAAAAGAATATCTTTGGCAGATTTGCAATCAACTCTTAATAAAAATTTCTTATTTAAAAGATCACTTTCAAATTTTGTAATACATTTAACAATTGAAAGAATTTCTTTCTTTACTGTAGAATAATTCTTTTGAGTATTATTCCAAGTTCCAGAAGTATATCTTACAAGAATTTCTTTAGATGTATTATCTAATTGTTGTTTAAGTATTCCTCCATATCCAATATCAGAGGCGTCTGTTTCAACTATTTTGAATGCTTCAGGATTAGCAATAGATAAACAAGGGAGTTCTTTAACTCTTTCTTTTATTTTTTGTATTGCTAAAGTATGACTATTAGTCCATGGTTGAGGATTTTTCTTCAACCTTTGAAATAATAATTTACAATCTTGAGCGAGATCTTTATAAAAATCTCCTATATAATTAAGACTTCCAAGAAATCTTTGTAATTGATTTACTTCAGTGATTTTATCAGGAAATTTATCAGCAAAAACAATTGCTCTTTCAATAGGAATTATTATTCCATTTTCAATATAATGTCCTAAGAATTTTATCTTAGTTTGGAAAAGTTTTACTTTTTTCTGATTTACTGCCAAACCAGCTTTTTTAGTAACTTGAATAAATATATTTAAATGTTTAAAATGCTGATCAATATTATCAGAATATATAAGGACATCATCTATATAGACAATAATATAATCTGTATAAGAATTATAAATTTCATTCATTATATTTTGGAATTCCATTGGAGCATTTTTTAATCCAAATGGCATTACATTCCATTCGTAATGACCAAATGGTACAGTAAAAGCTGTTTTATATTTATCTTCTTCTTTTAGAAGAATTTGATAAAATCCTGATTTTAAATCAAAAGAAGAGAATACTTTTCCTTTAAATAATCTATTTAGTAAATCTCTTTTATTTGGTAATGGATGCTTTATCCATTTTAATGCTTTATTAAGTGGTTTATAATTGATAACAAGTCTTGGAGCTCCTCTTTCAATTTCGGCTGCATTTTCAACATAGAAAGCTGGGCAACTCCAAGGACTATTACTTGTTCTGATTAACTCTTTTTTAAGAAGACTATCAATTTCTTCTTTGCAATAATTTAAAAGTCTAGGCCCCATTGCTATAGGCCTTGCTTTTGTAGGAATTTTATCCTCAGAAAAATCATCTGTATAAGGAAGACTGACTTGATGTTTTTTCCTATTCCAAAAGGCATTAGGAACATCAGCGCATATCTCTTTAGATATGATTTCTGAAATAATTTTTATTTTTTCCTGAATTTTATCAGATTTTAACTTATCTTTAATATTTTTAAAGAGAATTTCATCTTTTAATGAAGTAATAAAATTTTCTTTATTACTAACTATTTTTTGTAAAATATTTATAGATTTTGAAACTGGTATTGTTGTGAATGGGAAAAATAAATTATTACCTTTAATGTTGGTATATAAACCCTTTTCATTAATTTTATTAATAGGAAACAACATTTGGAAAAATGGAGTTCCTAAAATCACAGGAGTAGATATATTTTTAATGAGAATAAAAGTTGTATTTAAACAAACTCCAGAATTACATATTGCCACATCAGACAATTTGTAATTAACTATAAGAGGTTGCTTATTAGCAGCAGTGATAAATTGAGTAGTCTTTTTATAATATTTAGACGGAACAATTCCTTCACTGATGCAATTTACATCAGCTCCTGTATCTAATAATGCTTCAATAGTAATTTTAAATTTTTTGTTAATAATTAATGTTACTTTTGAGTACCATTTTTGAGAAATAATCTGATCAATTTTATTGATCCATACCATTTGATTTATTTCTTGATCATCATCATTTTTTGGTAAAATATCTTCTTCTTCTTCTTCCTCAGAAGTAGAATCTTTGTCCCAAGTATTATTATTAATACTAAGAGTATTTACTCTTTCTTTTAAATATTTTATCTCAGATTTTATCTGATCTATTTCTCCTTTTAATTCAGAAATAGTAGGCTCTCTTTCTTTTTGTTTAGCCTTTTCTAATATTTTATTGTAAGAATATAATTCATGTTCTTGTACAGTATTTTGTACAAGTTTAGTGGGCTTGTGATTTGCCATATTTAAATAATGTTCTATAGCTTTTCTTTTTTCTATAGGGTCCTTTATTTGATCTATGGGATCTAAAATGAAAGTTTCTTCATTTGATATGACATTGATTTCTAATCCCATAAAATTTATGAGACATGTATCACAATCACAATCTGGATTGCAAATTTTATTTTCTGATATTTCAGAATCATTATCTGTACTACTGTTAGAATATTCAGATAATTCATTATCAATAATATTGATATAAAAATCTTTTTCCTGTAGATTTTCTTCTGTATTAAGAAGAATATTTATCAATGATTCTTTTAAATCATTGTTTATATTGAGATTATTAATCTTTTTCTTGACATAACACTTATTAGCTTTATGTCCAATCTTTCCACACTTCCAGCATACTGGAACTTTAGTAGAGTCATTTTTTATAGGTTTTTTAAACTTTTTCTTAGAATATTTTTTAGATTTTTCTTTATCTTTTATATAATGGTTTTTCTTTTTAAAAGGAAATCTTTTCTTTTTCTTATCCCTTTTAGGATATTGTATTGGTTGAAAGCCTATTTGCTCACAAAAATCACCAATAATATTTGTATTTTCTTCTTTTTGCATATCAAGTTGTCTTTTTAACTTGATATCATTGCAAAGATTAATTCCTTCTGCAGTTATTTCTGCAGATAAATCTCCGTAAGTAAGAATGTTCCAATCTATGGAATTTGTTGGAGATTTAGATTTTAATCTATTTTTTACTCTTTCAGCAAAAAGAACTGGAAGTCCGGAAATAAATTTTTCTTTCCAGAAATTTGCATTGCAATCATTTCTAGTTAAAACCTTGGTCATAAAAACATCTTTATACCATCTGAATTCAGATAGTGTTGGGCATCTCAAATTCATTAATTGTTCTTGAGATCTATCTAATTGGAGTTCATTAGCTCCAATAAAATTAGATAAAATTGTATAAATAAGTGTATTTACAGCATCTGACTCTTCTCTTCCATTAAGATCAACTATAGAAGAGTTTAGAATTTTATTCTTTGCTTCTTTAGAAAGATAAAAATCCCACCAACCTTGAAGTTGGCCTGTGAAACCAGTAATAATGGCTTGAGCAATTTGCCTATCATTATTACCTTTTATCTTTGCCGTAGAAGAATATATTAACATTTGTTTAATAATAGTTTTAATCTGATATTCAGATTTTCCATCTATATTCCATTCAGTAATGGCTTCTCCATTAAACTGAACGTAATCTTTTTTCTCTTCAATTTGAAGATCAACAGGTGTAGCCTTTTTATAAAAAGGTTTTACAATTGATACTTTATGCATTTTATTAATCTGCATTTCATCTTCTGACGAACTAGAAATATTATCTAGTTGTTCAGATTTGGTAATTACCGAAATAGAACATTTTTCTTTAATATTAATTTTTTGTAATCGATCTATTAAACCTTCCATAAAATCATCATCTTTTTTAGAACTTAAAAGAAAATTTTCTTTTTTAAGATTAGGAGGAGGTTTTATCATCAAAGTCTTTGAACTTTCACCACTAGAATTTCCTTGTTTGGATTTTGATAAAATCTCTTCTATTCTAGTAGTCTGATTTCTTAAAGAATGTAGAGTAAGATTGGTAAAATTATTCTGCTGAATAATATGGTCAAAATTACCATGCCCTATTTCTGATTTTATAGGGGCAGCATATATTTCTTTATTACCCTTTTTAATTTGTAAAGTAGTAAAAGGAGGATGAATCTCAAAAGATTCTTCTCCAGTTTCATGAACATATAATTTATATGTTGATTCAAGAGTATTTATAAAAGACTCATCTTTAAAATTTGGAAATATTTTATTCCTTGCTGGAAAATATAAATTTTCCATCCATTTGAAAAAATCTAAATTTAATTTAGTTTCTTCAATCCATTCTAAGTATCTTGAAACATATAATGTTTGTTGTTTTGAATTTAAACAACTTAAAAACCATTTTTTCTTATTAAGATTTTTAATCTTATCTAAACTCTTTTGGATAGAGTTATTATTAATAACCATAACATTATATCCCATATCAGAAAAAGTAGGAGAATTTGATTTTTTATTATTAACAGAATAACTTCGTTGAAATCTAGACGTACTAGATTCAGGAATATCTACTTTATATTCTGGATGAGATACATTATCATTAGTCTTTTGAAGACCAGATATACTAATTTTTTCAAAATCAGATATAGAAGAAGTAGAATTTCTACTTTCTTCAGGAAGTTTAATTCGTAAATGTCTTTGAGATGAGAATTTTATTTCGACATCTCCATCAACATATTGAATTATACTTTCTAGCTTTCTAGATTCTTCTTTTAAAGAAGGGGCTATACTTTCCATTTTCCAGATTTCTGGCAGAGTAACTTGACTCCAATTAATTGTTTTAGGAATCATAATATTACTTTTAGTAATATCAGTTATGAAAAGAGTAGTTTCTCCTCTTTTTGAACTAATTTGATTAGTATTGATTCTAAAATTGGATATCGTTGAATTCATGACTTTGTAACAAATTCTATATAATAAAACAACATTTTCTGTTCCATCTATCATATCAAAACCTTCAGTTTTTATATTTAAAGTGAGGGCTTTCATGATATTTGGATCAGAAAGAGAAATTGGAAAATTAGGGAAACAACTAAAATGTATTGGTCCTTCGCATAATGAAGATTCTACTATTCCTAATAAGGAATCTTCGAATTTATTATGCCTTTGATCTCTTACTAAAATTAAAGCTGAAGTATTTAGACCTAATCTGGTAAGAGGTTTTAAACCTACTTGTATCATTCCCAAATGCATAAATTTGTAATTTTGCTTGTGAATATTAACAAGGTTTTGAGATAATAAACTAAATGAGTCGTATCCTCCTTTTAGAGGAATCGCTTCTTCAATTGTTTTAATAATATAGTCGGATTTAAAATTAAATCCATTAGATCTATAGATCTTCATATTAGAAGATGTTGGTATTTTCCAGTTTTGAATATTTTTCTCGAAATTTTCAGAAATAATTAATTCTTTGTTCTTAGTATTACTACTTGAAGATTTATTCTTCGTAAAAGATCGTATTAATTTATCCATTCAAGAATATGGTAGATACTGTCAAGGCTTTACCCTGCCTTACCCTTTGGCTTTACAGGCCTTATGGAACCCGACTTAAGGATTTCTCCTGGGTATAACTACCTTCTTCCTTACAGAATAAAAGAATAAGATCGTAACAGAAGAATAACTTGTATTAATTTCTGAAGAATTTCTCCAATTACAATGGCTCTGATACCACTTTTACACTGTTTATAAACAGGATTTATCTCTGGATCTTTTAATCGATCTTCAAGATTTTTAATTTGATTATTAATTAATTTAATCTTCTTTTTTAAGATTTTCAAATAATTTGCAGACGGCATAATATAATCAAATGGAGGATCATAAATATAATCGTATGACATAAACTTACATGAAATGATGAAACTTGAAACTGAGAACTCAAAAACTGGAGAAATCTTCGAAACTCTTATTATGAGAAAGTAGTAGAGAATTTTGGTGTTTAATTGACGTGCTTGTCCAAGGGGTAAACCCCAATTAGCAGCTGGGATAATCTTTTTTATTATCATTTTAGAAAAAGCGTAATCGCGATTGCGATCCATATGTTGGATTTCAACTGAGCCAGTTTCGACTAGAATTGTTTCAAAATAATCACGAGTTTTTCTCCCCAATATGGGTTGTAAATCTTTAATTAAATAGCTTTGAGCTATATGAATTGGGGATAGACCTTTTAGGTCTTTGTCAACAGGACAGCAATTAAGACATCCTGAAATTAGATAAGGATATTTTAATTCCTCTTTTGATCCCTTTAAAGCAAATATAGCATTATTATAATAATGTATTTCATACGCAGTAGGATCTTCTGCAAATTCTTTAATTGGATCAAACTTTTCTTCCTCTGTGTTAGCCATATTTGACTGAGGAACTGTAGCACCTCTTTTGAAAGGTGGTTTATTCATGGGCTTCTTCTCGGTGGCTGGTCTTTTTAAGACTGTCTTCCAAGGCTGATCCCTGCAAGAATTCTCTAGTTAGAAAATCTGGTAAAGAATTAGATTTTCCAGAAATATGTTCAATATCAAAATCGAAACAAGCTAATATTGCTTGCCATCTAGCAAATATTTGTTTAGATGCTATTACTTTAACATCTTTTAAAAGAATATCTTTGGCAGATTTGCAATCAACTCTTAATAAAAATTTCTTATTTAAAAGATCACTTTCAAATTTTGTAATACATTTAACAATTGAAAGAATTTCTTTCTTTATTGTAGAATAATTCTTTTGAGTATTATTCCAAGTTCCAGAAGTATATCTTACAAGAATTTCTTTAGATGTATTATCTAATTGTTGTTTAAGTATTCCTCCATATCCAATATCAGAGGCGTCTGTTTCAACTATTTTGAATGCTTCAGGATTAGCAATAGATAAACAACGGAGTTCTTTAACTCTTTCTTTTATTTTTTGTATTGCTAAAATATGACTATTAGTCCATGGTTAAGGATTTTTCTTCAACCTTTGAAATAATAATTTACAATCTTGAGCGAGATCTTTATAAAAATCTCCTATATAATTAAGACTTCCAAGAAATCTTTGTAATTGATTTACATCAGTGATTTTATCAGGAAATTTATCAGCAAAAACAATTGCTCTTTCAATAGGAATTATTATTCCATTTTCAATATAATGTCCTAAGAATTTTATCTTAGTTTGGAAAAATTTTACTTTTTTCTGATTTACTGCCAAACCAGCTTTTTTAGTAACTTGAATAAATATATTTAAATGTTTAAAATGCTGATCAATATTATCAGAATATATAAGGACATCATCTATAGACAATAATATAATCTGTATAAGAATTATAAATTTCATTCATTATATTTTGGAATTCCATTGGAGCATTTTTTAATCCAAATGGCATTACATTCCATTCGTAATGACCAAATGGTACAGTAAAAGCTGTTTTATATTTATCTTCTTCTTTTAGAAGAATTTGATAAAATCCTGATTTTAAATCAAAAGAAGAGAATACTTTTCCTTTAAATAATCTATTTAGTAAATCTCTTTTATTTGGTAATGGATGCTTTATCCATTTTAATGCTTTATTAAGTGGTTTATAATTGATAACAAGTCTTGGAGCTCCTCTTTCAATTTCGGCTGCATTTTCAACATAGAAAGCTGGGCAACTCCAAGGACTATTACTTGTTCTGATTAACTCTTTTTTAAGAAGACTATCAATTTCTTCTTTGCAATAATTTAAAAGTCTAGGCCCCATTGCTATAGGCCTTGCTTTTGTAGGAATTTTATCCTCAGAAAAATCATCTGTATAAGGAAGACTGACTTGATGTTTTTTCCTATTCCAAAAGGCATTAGGAACATCAGCGCATATCTCTTTAGATATGATTTCTGAAATAATTTTTATTTTTTCCTGAATTTTATCAGATTTTAACTTATCTTTAATATTTTTAAAGAGAATTTCATCTTTTAATGAAGTAATAAAATTTTCTTTATTACTAACTATTTTTTGTAAAATATTTATAGATTTTGAAACTGGTATTGTTGTGAATGAGAAAAATAAATTATTACCTTTAATGTTGGTATATAAACCCTTTTCATTAATTTTATTAATAGGAAACAACATTTTGAAAAATGGAGTTCCTAAAATCACAGGAGTAGATATATTTTTAATGAGAATAAAAGTTGTATTTAAACAAACTCCAGAATTACATATTGCCACATCAGACAATTTGTAATTAACTATAAGAGGTTGCTTATTAGCAGCAGTGATAAATTGAGTAGTCTTTTTATAATATTTAGACGGAACAATTCCTTCACTGATGCAATTTACATCAGCTCCTGTATCTAATAATGCTTCAATAGTAATTTTAAATTTTTTGTTAATAATTAATGTTACTTTTGAGTACCATTTTTGAGAAATAATCTGATCAATTTTATTGATCCATACCATTTGATTTATTTCTTGATCATCATCATTTTTTGGTAAAATATCTTCTTCTTCTTCTTCCTCAGAAGTAGAATCTTTGTCCCAAGTATTATTATTAATACTAAGAGTATTTACTCTTTCTTTTAAATATTTTATCTCAGATTTTATCTAATCTATTTCTCCTTTTAATTCAGAAATAGTAGGCTCTCTTTCTTTTTGTTTAGCCTTTTCTAATATTTTATTGTAAGAATATAATTCATGTTCTTGTACAGTATTTTGTACAAGTTTAGTGGGCTTGTGATTTGCCATATTTAAATAATGTTCTATAGCTTTTCTTTTTTCTATAGGGTCCTTTATTTGATCTATGAGATCTAAAATGAAAGTTTCTTCATTTGATATGACATTGATTTCTAATCCCATAAAATTTATGAGACATGTATCACAATCACAATCTGGATTGCAAATTTTATTTTCTAATATTTCAGAATCATTATCTGTACTACTGTTAGAATATTCAGATAATTCATTATCAATAATATTGATATAAAAATCTTTTTCCTGTAGATTTTCTTCTGTATTAAGAAGAATATTTATCAATGATTCTTTTAAATCATTGTTTATATTGAGATTATTAATCTTTTTCTTGACATAACACTTATTAGCTTTATGTCCAATCTTTCCACACTTCCAGCATACTGGAACTTTAGTAGAGTCATTTTTTATAGGTTTTTTAAACTTTTTCTTAGAATATTTTTTAGATTTTTCTTTATCTTTTATATAATGGTTTTTCTTTTTAAAAGGAAATCTTTTCTTTTTCTTATCCCTTTTAGGATATTGTATTGGTTGAAAGCCTATTTGCTCACAAAAATCACCAATAATATTTGTATTTTCTTCTTTTTGCATATCAAGTTGTCTTTTTAACTTGATATCATTGCAAAGATTAATTCCTTCTGCAGTTATTTCTGCAGATAAATCTCCGTAAGTAAGAATGTTCCAATCTATGGAATTTGTTGGAGATTTAGATTTTAATCTATTTTTTACTCTTTCAGCAAAAAGAACTGGAAGTCCGGAAATAAATTTTTCTTTCCAGAAATTTGCATTGCAATCATTTCTAGTTAAAACCTTGGTCATAAAAACATCTTTATACCATCTGAATTCAGATAGTGTTGGGCATCTCAAATTCATTAATTGTTCTTGAGATCTATCTAATTGGAGTTCATTAGCTCCAATAAAATTAGATAAAATTGTATAAATAAGTGTATTTACAGCATCTGACTCTTCTCTTCCATTAAGATCAACTATAGAAGAGTTTAGAATTTTATTCTTTGCTTCTTTAGAAAGATAAAAATCCCACCAACCTTGAAGTTGGCCTGTGAAACCAGTAATAATGGCTTGAGCAATTTGCCTATCATTATTACCTTTTATCTTTGCCGCAGAAGAATATATTAACATTTGTTTAATAATAGTTTTAATCTGATATTCAGATTTTCCATCTATATTCCATTCAGTAATGGCTTCTCCATTAAACTGAACGTAATCTTTTTTCTCTTCAATTTGAAGATCAACAGGTGTAGCCTTTTTATAAAAAGGTTTACAACTGATACTTTATGCATTTTATTAATCTGCATTTCATCTTCTGACGAACTAGAAATATTATCTAGTTGTTCAGATTTGGTAATTACCGAAATAGAACCTTTTTCTTTAATATTAATTTTTTGTAATCGATCTATTAAACCTTCCATAAAATCATCATCTTTTTTAGAACTTAAAAGAAAATTTTATTTTTTAAGATTAGGAGGAGGTTTTATCATCAAAGTCTTTGAACTTTCACCACTAGAATTTCCTTGTTTGGATTTTGATAAAATCTCTTCTATTCTAGTAGTCTGATTTCTTAAAGAATGTAGAGTAAGATTGGTAAAATTATTCTGTTGAATAATATGGTCAAAATTACCATGCCCTATTTCTGATTTTATAGGGGCATCATATATTTCTTTATTACCCTTTTTAATTTGTAAAGTAGTAAAAGGAGGATGAATCTCAAAAGATTCTTCTCCAGTTTCATGAACATATAATTTATATGTTGATTCAAGAGTATTTATAAAAGACTCATCTTTAAAATTTGGAAATATTTTATTCCTTGCTGGAAAATATAAATTTTCCATCCATTTGAAAAAATCTAAATTTAATTTAGTTTCTTCAATCCATTCTAAGTATCTTGAAACATATAATGTTTGTTGTTTTGAATTTAAACAACTTAAAAACCATTTTTTCTTATTAAGATTTTTAATCTTATCTAAACTCTTTTGGATAGAGTTATTATTAATAACCATAACATTATATCCCATATCAAAAAAGTAGGAGAATTTGATTTTTTATTATTAACAGAATAACTTCGTTGAAATCTAGACGTACTAGATTCAGGAATATCTACTTTATATTCTGGATGAGATACATTATCATTAGTCTTTTGAAGACCAGATATACTAATTTTTTCAAAATCAGATATAGAAGAAGTAGAATTTCTACTTTCTTCAGGAAGTTTAATTCGTAAATGTCTTTGAGATGAGAATTTTATTTCGACATCTCCATCAACATATTGAATTATACTTTCTAGCTTTCTAGATTCTTCTTTTAAAGAAGGGGCTACACTTTCCATTTTCCAGATTTCTGGCATAGTAACTTGACTCCAATTAATTGTTTTAGGAATCATAATATTACTTTTAGTAATATCAGTTACTAAAGATTAGATTTAATCTTTATTCTTCAAATCTTCAATTTTAAGCAGCAAGCTGTGAGCTCTGCTTCTCAAATGCCTTTAAGGTAATCTTGGACCTTTCCAAATGTGGATGAACAAACCACTGTTTATAAACAGGATTTATCTCTGGATCTTTTAATCGATCTTCAAGATTTTTAATTTGATTATTAATTAATTTAATCTTCTTTTTTAAGATTTTCAAATAATTTGCAGACGGCATAATATAATCAAATGGAGGATCATAAATATAATCGTATGACATAAACGTACATGAAATGATGAAACTTGAAACTGAGAACTCAAAAACTGGAGAAATCTTCGAAACTCTTATTATGAGAAAGTAGTAGAGAATTTTGGTGTGTCGATCACAAAGGGAGTCGACTCCTTAAATAGCAAAGCAATACATACTAGTTACAGTGCTTACACAAATAAAAACATGACACGTGAAAAGTAAAACTCACACTCAATAATGCACCACAATACTACATACTTTATTACAAAGACTATAAGTCCCGTGATTACTATCTTTAGTGACATCCAGCTCATGCATTCAATAATGCATATATGTCATCTTCCTCATACGGGTCCTGAGCGTCTTGCAAATTATCCTGATCTGTCATTGGAGTATCATCCTCCATTTTCTCTTTTCCTTTAGAAGAAGTAGATTCTTGTGTTGACAGATTTGATTTTTTTCCAAATACTTCAGTAAACATTGAAGTAATGGTATCTTTATCAAGATGTTGGAAAAGTTCTTTTAACAGTGTTGTTTGTGTGGGGGTATCATGATTTAAATTCTTCATGGTTTCTCTGGCAACTCCCAGAGCTATTACCCCTTGACGGTCATATACTTTGCCTTCTGCAAAGAAATCTTCTTTACCCCACCATTTGATGAGAACTTTTCTGATTAAGAAAGTAGAGGTATATTTGAGATCAAATTTCTCTTTAGCCATATCTTGTAATCCATATTCCCATCGAATAATCCAAGGAACATTGTAGTTAACGGCGAATTGTAATATGGCTGTTAAACCATCAAACTGTGTGTTTGCATTTAAAAATTTATTCCATATGTTTTTAACATTTCTCGGAAGAATAGAGGGCATTACCCCCCATGAGAAGAAAAAAGTTTTAAACCAAATTGGTATAAATTGATGAATATCATCTAATTGGAATTTTACCCACCATGAATGTTTTCTTTGAGAATTTTCATATAAAACAATGATATCCCAAGCCATGATATAATCATGGTAATTAAACATATTAGGCATTGCCTGAAAGGTGTTTAATTGACGTGCTTGTCCAAGGGGTAAACCCCAATTAGCAGCTGGGATAATCTTTTTTATTATCATTTTAGAAAAAGCGTAATCGCGATTGCGATCCATATGTTGGATTTCAACTGAGCCAGTTTCGACTAGAATTGTTTCAAAATAATCACGAGTTTTTCTCCCCAATATGGGTTGTAAATCTTTAATTAAATAGCTTTGAGCTATATGAATTGGGGATAGACCTTTTAGGTCTTTGTCAACAGGACAGCAATTAAGACATCCTGAAATTAGATAAGGATATTTTAATTCCTCTTTTGATCCCTTTAAAGCAAATATAGCATTATTATAATAATGTATTTCATACGCAGTAGGATCTTCTGCAAATTCTTTAATTGGATCAAACTTTTCTTCCTCTGTGTTAGCCATATTTGACTGAGGAACTGTAGCACCTCTTTTGAAAGGTGGTTTATTCATGGGCTTCTTCCCGGTGGCTGGTCTTTTTAAGACTGTCTTCCAAGGCTGATCCCTGCAAGAATTCTCTAGTTAGAAAATCTGGTAAAGAATTAGATTTTCCAGAAATATGTTCAATATCAAAATCGAAACAAGCTAATATTGCTTGCCATCTAGCAAATATTTGTTTAGATGCTATTACTTTAACATCTTTTAAAAGAATATCTTTGGCAGATTTGCAATCAACTCTTAATAAAAATTTCTTATTTAAAAGATCACTTTCAAATTTTGTAATACATTTAACAATTGAAAGAATTTCTTTCTTTATTGTAGAATAATTCTTTTGAGTATTATTCCAAGTTCCAGAAGTATATCTTACAAGAATTTCTTTAGATGTATTATCTAATTGTTGTTTAAGTATTCCTCCATATCCAATATCAGAGGCGTCTGTTTCAACTATTTTGAATGCTTCAGGATTAGCAATAGATAAACAAGGGAGTTCTTTAACTCTTTCTTTTATTTTTTGTATTGCTAAAGTATGACTATTAGTCCATGGTTGAGGATTTTTCTTCAACCTTTGAAATAATAATTTACAATCTTGAGCGAGATCTTTATAAAAATCTCCTATATAATTAAGACTTCCAAGAAATCTTTGTAATTGATTTACATCAGTGATTTTATCAGGAAATTTATCAGCAAAAACAATTGCTCTTTCAATAGGAATTATTATTCCATTTTCAATATAATGTCCTAAGAATTTTATCTTAGTTTGGAAAAGTTTTACTTTTTTCTGATTTACTGCCAAACCAGCTTTTTTAGTAACTTGAATAAATATATTTAAATGTTTAAAATGCTGATCAATATTATCAGAATATATAAGGACATCATCTATATAGACAATAATATAATCTGTATAAGAATTATAAATTTCATTCATTATATTTTGGAATTCTATTGGAGCATTTTTTAATGCAAATGGCATTACATTCCATTCGTAATGACCAAATGGTACAGTAAAAGCTGTTTTATATTTATCTTCTTCTTTTAGAAGAATTTGATAAAATCCTGATTTTAAATCAAAAGAAGAGAATACTTTTCCTTTAAATAATCTATTTAGTAAATCTCTTTTATTTGGTAATGGATGCTTTATCCATTTTAATGCTTTATTAAGTGGTTTATAATTGATAACAAGTCTTGGAGCTCCTCTTTCAATTTCGGCTGCATTTTCAACATAGAAAGCTGGGCAACTCCAAGGACTATTACTTGTTCTGATTAACTCTTTTTTAAGAAGACTATCAATTTCTTCTTTGCAATAATTTAAAAGTCTAGGCCCCATTGCTATAGGCCTTGCTTTTGTAGGAATTTTATCCTCAGAAAAATCATCTGTATAAGGAAGACTGACTTGATGTTTTTTCCTATTCCAAAAGGCATTAGGAACATCAGCGCATATCTCTTTAGATATGATTTCTGAAATAATTTTTATTTTTTCCTGAATTTTATCAGATTTTAACTTATCTTTAATATTTTTAAAGAGAATTTCATCTTTTAATGAAGTAATAAAATTTTCTTTATTACTAACTATTTTTTGTAAAATATTTATAGATTTTGAAACTGGTATTGTTGTGAATGGGAAAAATAAATTATTACCTTTAATGTTGGTATATAAACCCTTTTCATTAATTTTATTAATAGGAAACAACATTTGGAAAAATGGAGTTCCTAAAATCACAGGAGTAGATATATTTTTAATGAGAATAAAAGTTGTATTTAAACAAACTCCAGAATTACATATTGCCACATCAGACAATTTGTAATTAACTATAAGAGGTTGCTTATTAGCAGCAGTGATAAATTGAGTAGTCTTTTTATAATATTTAGACGGAACAATTCCTTCACTGATGCAATTTACATCAGCTCCTGTATCTAATAATGCTTCAATAGTAATTTTAAATTTTTTGTTAATAATTAATGTTACTTTTGAGTACCATTTTTGAGAAATAATCTGATCAATTTTATTGATCCATACCATTTGATTTATTTCTTGATCATCATCATTTTTTGGTAAAATATCTTCTTCTTCTTCCTCCTCAGAAGTAGAATCTTTGTCCCAAATATTATTATTAATACTAAGAGTATTTACTCTTTCTTTTAAATATTTTATCTCAGATTTTATCTGATCTATTTCTCCTTTTAATTCAGAAATAGTAGGCTCTCTTTCTTTTTGTTTAGCCTTTTCTAATATTTTATTATAAGAATATAATTCATGTTCTTGTACAGTATTTTGTACAAGTTTAGTGGGCTTGTGATTTGCCATATTTAAATAATGTTCTATAGCTTTTCTTTTTTCTATAGGGTCCTTTATTTGATCTATGAGATCTAAAATGAAAGTTTCTTCATTTGATATGACATTGATTTCTAATCCCATAAAATTTATGAGACATGTATCACAATCACAATCTGGATTGCAAATTTTATTTTCTGATATTTCAGAATCATTATGTAGTAGCCCGAATTCCAAATTGGGTAATTAACGGATTAATGGTGATTAAGAAGGTTTAATGTGTAATTTTGACCGAGTCATGATCGGACGGACCGAAGATGGTTCAGAAGCACCGAAGAGTTCGGAAGGTCCGAAGTGAGTTCGGTGGATCCGATCATGAGGTGTCAAGAGCAGCTGGACACGTGCATGTTCGGACGGTCCGAAGTGTATGATCGGAGGATCCGATCATGAGCTGTCAAGAGCCAATGGACACGTAGCGTTCGGACGTTCCGAAGTGGTGTTCGGAGGATCCGAACATGGCCTATAAATAGTGCTCGGATTTCTCATTTGTGACTTGCCATTCCTTGAGTTAAGTCTCCTCTTTGAGAGTTTTGGAAGGATTCTAGGGCTAGTTGTTGTTCGAGCGATAGCCAAGAGCTGCCGGGATTGGTAGCATAGCAGCGCCGGAGTTTCGAGGCAATCGACATCAAAGGGCTGTCGGCGGACGAAGGTAAACCCTAAACCTTTGGTAGTACTAGGGAGTACTGGTTTTGCTAGCCGAGCATGGTAGTATTGTTCATTGGGTATGCTTTTGATGCGTAGGCTTGTTCTAGACCTGATTAGCGGTGTTGCGTAAGGCTAGGCTTGCTGTGATAGAGGTACGAAAGTACTATCCGAGATATCCTGGTTGAGTATACATTCTTATATGTGTTGCATGATTATGTGGTGCATTGATATATGTCATATGATGCATGTTATTATGTCACGTTTATTACTGCACGTTGCATTTCATGTTGAGCCGTATTCTCCTTCGAGATAGCCTTTACTGTTGAGCTGTATCTCTTTCGAGATAAGCTATATCTTGGGGCCGCTCAGCCCTGTCTTGTGGACGCATGGACACCGAGAGTACACAGTGGCCGACGGGTCGGGAGGGCTTCGGTGGTCCGGGACATTTTAGGTCCACGTCTGTCTTGTAGTGGATGCAGTGACCCAGAGGTTGGACCGCGCGGCACTATCCACTTGGCGCCTCTAGACTGAGCATTGTTGAGATCCTTTTGTGATTCCTGTTTCTTGACTACCCCGGTATCATGATCATAGCATGTGCATTTCATATAGGTCTGTATACTCATACTTTTGTACTGGGCGTTCTTATCGCTCACGTCCTCGGTTTTGTTTATTCTTGGACACCCCATTCCCACGGGGCAGGCCTCAGGTTGGACAGCAGGAGGAGCAGGAGGAGGACGTTGAGTAGCTGGTTGGTTTAGTTTATCGGTATTGTTGTTGACTTTTTCCGCTGTTATCTCTGATTATTGTTTATTAGGTTAATTGCATGCTTAGTTCTTGACTAGTAGGTGATTCTGGAACGGGTCACTACATTTATGGTATCAGAGCATGCATACGATTTTGGGATATAGATTCTGTTTTGGGATTTCCGTTTACTAGTTCCCCATTCTATTGTTGTAGCAATGGCTGACCACTTTGGTGATGAGGGTAGTCAGGGAAGTGTAGGTCGTTGGGGTGACCAGGACGATCTGTTAAGCGTCATAAGTTACCGCATGTTTCTCTAGACGTCATTCTTTCTGTTTCTACTCCGATGGGTCATTCGGTTTTAGCCAAGCGTCTAGTGATGGGTTGTCCCTTAGATTTGGAGGGTAATGATGTTGTTATTTTCGTTTTGTTCATTCTCTTGCCTTGATTTCGAGGACGAAATCGTTTTTAAGGGGGGGAGAATGTAGTAGCCCGAATTCCAAATTGGGTAATTAACGGATTAATGGTGATTAAGAAGGTTTAATGTGTAATTTTGACCGAGTCATGATCGGACGGACCGAAGATGGTTCAGAAGCACCGAAGAGTTCGGAAGGTCCGAAGTGAGTTCGGTGGATCCGATCATGAGGTGTCAAGAGCAGCTGGACACGTGCATGTTCGGACGGTCCGAAGTGTATGATCGGAGGATCCGATCATGAGCTGTCAAGAGCCAATGGACACGTAGCGTTCGGACGTTCCGAAGTGGTGTTCGGAGGATCCGAACATGGCCTATAAATAGTGCTCGGATTTCTCATTTGTGACTTGCCATTCCTTGAGTTAAGTCTCCTCTTTGAGAGTTTTGGAAGGATTCTAGGGCTAGTTGTTGTTCGAGCGATAGCCAAGAGCTGCCGGGATTGGTAGCATAGCAGCGCCGGAGTTTCGAGGCAATCGACATCAAAGGGCTGTCGGCGGACGAAGGTAAACCCTAAACCTTTGGTAGTACTAGGGAGTACTGGTTTTGCTAGCCGAGCATGGTAGTATTGTTCATTGGGTATGCTTTTGATGCGTAGGCTTGTTCTAGACCTGATTAGCGGTGTTGCGTAAGGCTAGGCTTGCTGTGATAGAGGTACGAAAGTACTATCCGAGATATCCTGGTTGAGTATACATTCTTATATGTGTTGCATGATTATGTGGTGCATTGATATATGTCATATGATGCATGTTATTATGTCACGTTTATTACTGCACGTTGCATTTCATGTTGAGCCGTATTCTCCTTCGAGATAGCCTTTACTGTTGAGCTGTATCTCTTTCGAGATAAGCTATATCTTGGGGCCGCTCAGCCCTGTCTTGTGGACGCATGGACACCGAGAGTACACAGTGGCCGACGGGTCGGGAGGGCTTCGGTGGTCCGGGACATTTTAGGTCCACGTCTGTCTTGTAGTGGATGCAGTGACCCAGAGGTTGGACCGCGCGGCACTATCCACTTGGCGCCTCTAGACTGAGCATTGTTGAGATCCTTTTGTGATTCCTGTTTCTTGACTACCCCGGTATCATGATCATAGCATGTGCATTTCATATAGGTCTGTATACTCATACTTTTGTACTGGGCGTTCTTATCGCTCACGTCCTCGGTTTTGTTTATTCTTGGACACCCCATTCCCACGGGGCAGGCCTCAGGTTGGACAGCAGGAGGAGCAGGAGGAGGACGTTGAGTAGCTGGTTGGTTTAGTTTATCGGTATTGTTGTTGACTTTTTCCGCTGTTATCTCTGATTATTGTTTATTAGGTTAATTGCATGCTTAGTTCTTGACTAGTAGGTGATTCTGGAACGGGTCACTACACATTATCTGTACTACTGTTAGAATATTCAGATAATTCATTATCAATAATATTGATATAAAAATCTTTTTCCTGTAGATTTTCTTCTGTATTAAGAAGAATATTTATCAATGATTCTTTTAAATCATTGTTTATATTGAGATTATTAATCTTTTTCTTGACATAACACTTATTAGCTTTATGTCCAATCTTTCCACACTTCCAGCATACTGGAACTTTAGTAGAGTCATTTTTTATAGGTTTTTTAAACTTTTTCTTAGAATATTTTTTAGATTTTTCTTTATCTTTTATATAATGGTTTTTCTTTTTAAAAGGAAATCTTTTCTTTTTCTTATCCCTTTTAGGATATTGTATTGGTTGAAAGCCTATTTGCTCACAAAAATCACCAATAATATTTGTATTTTCTTCTTTTTGCATATCAAGTTGTCTTTTTAACTTGATATCATTGCAAAGATTAATTCCTTCTGCAGTTATTTCTGCAGATAAATCTCCGTAAGTAAGAATGTTCCAATCTATGGAATTTGTTGGAGATTTAGATTTTAATCTATTTTTTACTCTTTCAGCAAAAAGAACTGGAAGTCCGGAAATAAATTTTTCTTTCCAGAAATTTGCATTGCAATCATTTCTAGTTAAAACCTTGGTCATAAAAACATCTTTATACCATCTGAATTCAGATAGTGTTGGGCATCTCAAATTCATTAATTGTTCTTGAGATCTATCTAATTGGAGTTCATTAGCTCCAATAAAATTAGATAAAATTGTATAAATAAGTGTATTTACAGCATCTGACTCTTCTCTTCCATTAAGATCAACTATAGAAGAGTTTAGAATTTTATTCTTTGCTTCTTTAGAAAGATAAAAATCCCACCAACCTTGAAGTTGGCCTGTGAAACCAGTAATAATGGCTTGAGCAATTTGCCTATCATTATTACCTTTTATCTTTGCCGCAGAAGAATATATTAACATTTGTTTAATAATAGTTTTAATCTGATATTCAGATTTTCCATCTATATTCCATTCAGTAATGGCTTCTCCATTAAACTGAACGTAATCTTTTTTCTCTTCAATTTGAAGATCAACAGGTGTAGCCTTTTTATAAAAAGGTTTACAACTGATACTTTATGCATTTTATTAATCTGCATTTCATCTTCTGACGAACTAGAAATATTATCTAGTTGTTCAGATTTGGTAATTACCGAAATAGAACCTTTTTCTTTAATATTAATTTTTTGTAATCGATCTATTAAACCTTCCATAAAATCATCATCTTTTTTAGAACTTAAAAGAAAATTTTATTTTTTAAGATTAGGAGGAGGTTTTATCATCAAAGTCTTTGAACTTTCACCACTAGAATTTCCTTGTTTGGATTTTGATAAAATCTCTTCTATTCTAGTAGTCTGATTTCTTAAAGAATGTAGAGTAAGATTGGTAAAATTATTCTGTTGAATAATGTGGTCAAAATTACCATGCCCTATTTCTGATTTTATAGGGGCAGCATATATTTCTTTATTACCCTTTTTAATTTGTAAAGTAGTAAAAGGAGGATGAATCTCAAAAGATTCTTCTCCAGTTTCATGAACATATAATTTATATGTTGATTCAAGAGTATTTATAAAAGACTCATCTTTAAAATTTGGAAATATTTTATTCCTTGCTGGAAAATATAAATTTTCCATCCATTTGAAAAAATCTAAATTTAATTTAGTTTCTTCAATCCATTCTAAGTATCTTGAAACATATAATGTTTGTTGTTTTGAATTTAAACAACTTAAAAACCATTTTTTCTTATTAAGATTTTTAATCTTATCTAAACTCTTTTGGATAGAGTTATTATTAATAACCATAACATTATATCCCATATCAGAAAAAGTAGGAGAATTTGATTTTTTATTATTAACAGAATAACTTCGTTGAAATCTAGACGTACTAGATTCAGGAATATCTACTTTATATTCTGGATGAGATACATTATCATTAGTCTTTTGAAGACCAGATATACTAATTTTTTCAAAATCAGATATAGAAGAAATAGAATTTCTACTTTCTTCAGGAAGTTTAATTCGTAAATGTCTTTGAGATGAGAATTTTATTTCGACATCTCTATCAACATATTGAATTATACTTTCTAGCTTTCTAGATTCTTCTTTTAAAGAAGGGGCTATACTTTCCATTTTCCAGATTTCTGGCAGAGTAACTTGACTCCAATTAATTGTTTTAGGAATCATAATATTACTTTTAGTAATATCAGTTATGAAAAGAGTAGTTTCTCCTCTTTTTGAACTAATTTGATTAGTATTGATTCTAAAATTGGATATCGTTGAATTCATGACTTTGTAACAAATTCTATATAATAAAACAACATTTTCTGTTCCATCTATCATATCAAAACCTTCAGTTTTTATATTTAAAGTGAGGGCTTTCATGATATTTGGATCAGAAAGAGAAATTGGAAAATTAGGGAAACAACTAAAATGTATTGGTCCTTCGCATAATGAAGATTCTACTATTCCTAATAAGGAATCTTCGAATTTATTATGCCTTTGATCTCTTACTAAAATTAAAGCTGAAGTATTTAGACCTAATCTGGTAAGAGGTTTTAAACCTACTTGTATCATTCCCAAATGCATAAATTTGTAATTTTGCTTGTGAATATTAACAAGGTTTTGAGATAATAAACTAAATGAGTCGTATCCTCCTTTTAGAGGAATTGCTTCTTCAATTGTTTTAATAATATAGTCGGATTTAAAATTAAATCCATTAGATCTATAGATCTTCATATTAGAAGATGTTGGTATTTTCCAGTTTTGAATATTTTTCTCGAAATTTTCAGAAATAATTAATTCTTTGTTCTTAGTATTACTACTTGAAGATTTATTCTTCGTAAAAGATCGTATTAATTTATCCATTCAAGAATATGGTAGATACTGTCAAGGCTTTACCCTGCCTTACCCTTTGGCTTTACAGGCCTTATGGAACCCGACTTAAGGATTTCTCCTGGGTATAATTACCTTCTTCCTTACAGAATAAAAGAATAAGATCGTAACAGAAGAATAACTTGTATTAATTTCTGAAGAATTTCTCCAATTACAATGGCTCTGATACCACTGTTACAATTACAATAACTTGTATAATAGTGGTATCAGAGCCATTGTAATAAGGGTTCAAAGACTTTGTAGAACCCGTAAATCAGTCTACGTATAAGTCATGCATAATTCTAGATTTTTAAATTTAATTAACTTCATTGCATGATTAATTTAAATGCATTTCTTTGAAGTTAATTATTTTATTAGTTCAGTTTAGTAGTTGATTTTTTTAGTATTTCAGTTATTTCAGTGAGGCCGGACTGGAGATGGAGTATTGAGATAAGTGAATAAAAACTTATTTAAGAAGTGGTAATTTAGCATGTTATTTCATTAAATTATGTTTTTAATTATTTTATGTAAATTATGCATAATTAATGCATGATGGAATTTAGTTCATGAAATTTTAAAAGTTCGTGCATTAAGATTTTTAAGTTGCGTTTCACGTTCGGACGAGGATCGGAGACCGGAGAATTTTCAGAAAAATTATTTTATTACATGAGTTATTTTTATAAATTAAGGTAAAGCATTTTTAAGTGTATTTTACAAAAATGGGAATTTTTGGGTATTTTTACCCGTAAGATTTTATTTTTAATCGGTACTCAAATTTTATCGAATCGGGGGATTTTTTAAGGGTTCGACTAATCATTTCAAAATCTTTTCAACTCGAAATATTTTTCGTTAGTGAGTTTGAGCTTAATAAACTTACTTTTGAGTTTATAGGGATTAATTATTTTTTTAATCTTTTAATTAAACAATTTAAGCTCATAAATTAGTTTGTTATCTACTTAATTAATCCTTAAATACCATTTACCCTACACCTAATGATCCCAAGTAGACGACACTCCCCTCAGCAGCAAACACACCCATGTTTTCATCTTAAAGATTGAGGCCCATCGGTTTCCTTCCCAAATGAAAAAGTCCCTCTCATGTGTTTGTCTATCATTAAAGATCATCACATGGCATGCCTTACACCATTATTTGTGCATCAGCCGACACCCACCTCCCTCAAACATCCTCTCTCAGTTTCTGAACCCAGCAGCCTAAAGCTTTGGTTGTTGGTTTGTTTTTTTTTAAAGTAAACTTCACCCGGGCCTCCTTTCTTTGCATCGTTTGGTTCTCCCATCATCAGGCACGCTTGTATCTCTTATTTTCTGCATCATCCATGTTATAGCACTGTTGTATATGTGTTTAAGCATGTAAAACTCTCGGTCCATGCATGTGTAGGGAAGATCAGTGAATTTTCATGGGTTCATTGTATTCTTACATTTGCTACTCACGTTTTTCTGTTTGTTGCAAAGGGGCTGCTGTATTAGATTGGTAAGGGGCTGTCTAGATCGTGACTGATAAGATGTAAATGCTGGTGTGTAGATCGGTCGAGTGTAGATGTGTTGGAGTGGAAACTCGATCGGACCTTGTAGAGAAGCAAGGGTCTCGGTAGGAGGTTTGAGCTGTTTCTTGGCTGCTAACTGTTAGATGCGTGACGAGGCCGAGAACTTGGTGCTGTTAGGTGTTCCTCTGTGTCTGGTCTAGGCCTACGGTAAGTGGGTTCATGGCTGGAACGAGAGGGATAGCTTGAGTCGTGAGTTTGAGGAGAATAGGCGCATGAGGTGGATGATAGTGGTGCTGCGATTTTCCAGCTTGCATGGGAGCGGTGGGATGAGTCGGTAGAGTGCCTTAAGCGCTGATCTAAGTCCCTGGTGTGAACTCGTGATTGGTGCATTGAGTTGAGAGTAGTGGCGTGGGATAAGGGATAAAATAATGCATGAAGTGGAGTAAATAGAAAGGGGCCGATGGTTGGTTTGGGTCATTAATTATTTAGCCGAGAATTTTGGGTCAAATCTGGGAGCGTTATGAGCTTCATAGTGTTTTTAAAAGATGGCAAAAATTTGAGAGGATTTTGATTTAGTTTCGGTTAGATTCGGGTTAAAACCGGGACTCCGGTACAAGTTTTAAAATAATTCGGTTAAGTTACGAAATGGGCTCGAGTTTACGTCTAGGAATACTTTTAAATATGTTTTGGGACAATTTTAGGAGTTTGGTAAGTTTTGGATCAAAATAAAGAGTTTTGGAATTTTTCGGGATTTAATCGCCGCACGAAACGCTAATTAAAGAATTAATTGAAACGCCTAGATTTAAGTTTAATAAAATTATGGGAAATTATATTTAAGCTCAAATAATTATTAGAAGTCTAAGTTTTTAATTTGGGAATTTTATGCTAAGGTTTGGTTTAATTCGGGATTTAAAATGCATTAATATGTTGTATTTAAAGATTTATTTAAAAGTTATAGATTTAAGCCAAATAAAAATATGGGAGAATTCATGTAGGCTTAAATAATTATTTGGGACATGTTAGAGTCAATGAAATTTAGAAAATTTCAAAAAGGTGAAATTTTACGTCTAGGGGCAAAATGGTAATTTTGCACTCGGAGTGAGATTTTAGTCCTAGCAGCGCCCTGAGCACGAATCAAAATATTTTTAAATGTTCATGCATCACGTTTACGATTTTTACGCTATTATAATAATTATGGTGCATGCTTAATTTAAAGGAATTAAGTGAGGAAGAGAAGAGCACTCCGTCTCCGCCGCGCCGCGTCGTTATTTCGTTTGTTTTCTGTCAAAACAAACCAAGGCATGTATATACTTTTTCTAAACCTCAATCAAGTCATATAGGTATTTTTAAATATCGCAAGTACATGATTTTAATTGTTCATATTTAATTATGTTGGTTAATTATATTACGTGCATAGAAAATATTCATTTTGAGATTTATGCGATATGACTTGTGGTTCATTCACTATGTGGGAGCATTATTTATACGGTCGCCAGTGACCGCTCAGTTCAGGTTGGTATCATCAGGTCGCCAGTGACCTATCAGTTCAGGATGGTACCATCGGGTCTTCAGTGACCGCTAGCTCAGTTTCAGGCTCCCCGGTAGTAAGTTACCGATCAGTTCAGCTTAGTGCAATGGCCACAGGCGTAAAACATAATCTCAACAGAAAATTTTACCAGTTATTTCAGTACAGGGCTCCAAGGAGCAAACGTTTTTACTGTGATTATCAGTTCAGTTATGCACGTATTATAATTGCTCAGTACAGATTATTTTCAGCATCAGTACATATTATTTTCAGCATGAGTACAAATTATTTTCAGCATCAGTACAGAGTATTTTCAGCATGAGCACAAATTATTTTCAGCATCAGTACAGATTATTTTCAGCATCAATAGAGATTATTTTCAGCATCAGTACAGATTATTTACAGCATGAGTACAGATTATTTTCAGTATACCTCATGACATGATATTTTATCCCATGCATATTTTACTTCAGATTTTACTCGTTACCTGCGATATATGCATGCTGAGTCTTTAGGCTCACTAGACTTGATTGTTGTAGGTACTGATGAGGTCAGGGCCGAGGACGGGGACCAGTGAGTCAGCTTGGGCCAGCAGTAGTGGCACCCGAGGACCTCAGTGTAGCAGTGTTTATTTTATTCCGCAACCAAATTTTTATCAGTCATTGGACATTTTTAAATTGTTATTGTGGGAAAACAATTATTTTATTCCGCTGCTTTTATTTTAAACATTGAACTTGATTCACCAATGATTTTATGAATGAGGCCGTTTAAGTTCTTTTAAAAAGAAAATTTTTAATTTTCCGCAAATTTTCAAAGCGAGGATTACCGGGCCTTCACAGACTTTGATGATAAAACCTCCTCCTAATCTTAAAAAAGAAAATTTTCTTTTAAGTTCTAAAAAAGATGATGATTTTATGGAAGGTTTAATAGATCGATTACAAAAAATTAATATTAAAGAAAAAGGTTCTATTTCGGTAATTACCAAATCTGAACAACTAGATAATATTTCTAGTTCGTCAGAAGATGAAATGCAGATTAATAAAATGCATAAAGTATCAATTGTAAAACCTTTTTATAAAAAGGCTACACCTGTTGATCTTCAAATTGAAGAGAAAAAAGATTACGTTCAGTTTAATGGAGAAGCCATTACTGAATGGAATATAGATGGAAAATCTGAATATCAGATTAAAACTATTATTAAACAAATGTTAATATATTCTTCTGCGGCAAAGATAAAAGGTAATAATGATAGGCAAATTGCTCAAGCCATTATTACTGGTTTCACAGGCCAACTTCAAGGTTGGTGGGATTTTTATCTTTCTAAAGAAGCAAAGAATAAAATTCTAAACTCTTCTATAGTTGATCTTAATGGAAGAGAAGAGTTAGATGCTGTAAATACACTTATTTATACAATTTTATCTAATTTTATTGGAGCTAATGAACTCCAATTAGATAGATCTCAAGAACAATTAATGAATTTGAGATGCCCAACACTATCTGAATTCAGATGGTATAAAGATGTTTTTATGACCAAGGTTTTAACTAGAAATGATTGCAATGCAAATTTCTGGAAAGAAAAATTTATTTCCGGACTTCCAGTTCTTTTTGCTGAAAGAGTAAAAAATAGATTAAAATCTAAATCTCCAACAAATTCCATAGATTGGAACATTCTTACTTACGGAGATTTATCTGCAGAAATAACTGCAGAAGGAATTAATCTTTGCAATGATATCAAGTTAAAAAGACAACTTGATATGCAAAAAGAAGAAAATAGAAATATTATTGGTGATTTTTGTGAGCAAATAGGCTTTCAACCAATACAATATCCTAAAAGGGATAAGAAAAAGAAAAGATTTCCTTTTAAAAAGAAAAACCATTATATAAAAGATAAAAAAAAATCTAAAAAATATTCTAAGAAAAAGTTTAAAAAACCTATAAAAAATGACTCTACTAAAGTTCCAGTATGCTGGAAGTGTGGAAAGATTGGACATAAAGCTAATAAGTGTTATGTCAAGAAAAAGATTAATAATCTCAATATAAACAATGATTTAAAAGAATCATTGATAAATATTCTTCTTAATACAGAAGAAAATCTACAGGAAAAAGATTTTTATATCAATATTATTGATAATGAATTATCTGAATATTCTAACAGTAGTACAGATAATGATTCTGAAATATCAGAAAATAAAATTTGCAATCCAGATTGTGATTGTGATACATGTCTCATAAATTTTATGGGATTAGAAATCAATGTCATATCAAATGAAGAAACTTTCATTTTAGATCTCATAGATCAAATAAAGGACCCTATAGAAAAAAGAAAAGCTATAGAACATTATTTAAATATGGCAAATCACAAGCCCACTAAACTTGTACAAAATACTGTACAAGAACATGAATTATATTTTTACAATAAAATATTAGAAAAGGCTAAACAAAAAGAAAGAGAGCCTACTATTTCTGAATTAAAAGGAGAAATAGATCAGATAAAATCTGAGATAAAATATTTAAAAGAAAGAGTAAATACTCTTAGTATTAATAATAATACTTGGGACAAAGATTCTACTTCTGAGGAAGAAGAAGAAGAAGATATTTTACCAAAAAATGATGATGATCAAGAAATAAATCAAATGGTATGGATCAATAAAATTGATCAGATTATTTCTCAAAAATGGTACTCAAAAGTAACATTAATTATTAACAAAAAATTTAAAATTACTATTGAAGCATTATTAGATACAGGAGCTGATGTAAATTGCATCAGTGAAGGAATTGTTCCGTCTAAATATTATAAAAAGACTACTCAATTTATCACTGCTGCTAATAAGCAACCTTTTATAGTTAATTACAAATTGTCTGATGTGGCAATATGTAATTCTGGAGTTTGTTTAAATACAACTTTTATTCTCATTAAAAATATATCTACTCATGTGATTTTAGGAACTCCATTTTTTCAAATGTTGTTTCCTATTAATAAAATTAATGAAAAGGGTTTATATACCAACATTAAAGGTAATAATTTATTTTTCCCATTCACAACAATACCAGTTTCAAAATCTATAAATATTTTACAAAAAATAGTTAGTAATAAAGAAAATTTTATTACTTCATTAAAAGATGAAATTCTCTTTAAAAATATTAAAGATAAGTTAAAATCTGATAAAATTCAGGAAAAAATAAAAATTATTTCAGAAATCATATCTAAAGAGATATGCGCTGATGTTCCTAATGCCTTTTGGAATAGGAAAAAACATCAAGTCAGTCTTCCTTATACAGATGATTTTTCTGAGGATAAAATTCCTACAAAAGCAAGGCCTATAGCAATGGGGCCTAGACTTTTAAATTATTGCAAAGAAGAAATTGATAGTCTTCTTAAAAAAGAGTTAATCAGAACAAGTAATAGTCCTTGGAGTTGCCCAGCTTTCTATGTTGAAAATGCAGCCGAAATTGAAAGAGGAGCTCCAAGACTTGTTATCAATTATAAACCACTTAATAAAGCATTAAAATGGATAAAGCATCCATGACCAAATAAAAGAGATTTACTAAATAGATTATTTAAAGGAAAAGTATTCTCTTCTTTTGATTTAAAATCAGGATTTTATCAAATTCTTCTAAAAGAAGAAGATAAATATAAAACAGCTTTTACTGTACCATTTGGTCATTACGAATGGAATGTAATGCCATTTGGATTAAAAAATGCTCCAATGGAATTCCAAAATATAATGAATGAAATTTATAATTCTTATACAGATTATATTATTGTATATATAGATGATGTCCTTATATATTCTGATAATATTGATCAGCATTTTAAACATTTAAATATATTTATTCAAGTTACTAAAAAAGCTGGTTTGGCAGTAAATCAGAAAAAAGTAAAACTTTTCCAAACTAAGATAAAATTCTTAGGACATTATATTGAAAATGGAATAATAATTCCTATTGAAAGAGCAATTGTTTTTGCTGATAAATTTCCTGATAAAATCACTGATGTAAATCAATTACAAAGATTTCTTGGAAGTCTTAATTATACAGGAGATTTTTATAAAGATCTCGCTCAAGATTGTAAATTATTATTTCAAAGGTTGAAGAAAAATCCTCAACCATGGACTAATAGTCATACTTTAGCAATACAAAAAATAAAAGAAAGAGTTAAAGAACTCCCTTTTTTATCTATTGCTAATCCTGAAGCATTCAAAATAGTTGAAACAGACGCCTCTGATATTGGATATGGAGGAATACTTAAACAACAATTAGATAATACATCTAAAGAAATTCTTGTAAGATATACTTCTGGAACTTGGAATAATACTCAAAAGAATTATTCTACAATAAAGAAAGAAATTCTTTCAATTGTTAAATGTATTACAAAATTTGAAAGTGATCTTTTAAATAAGAAATTTTTATTAAGATATGATTGCAAATGTAACGAACCGTATTCTACACTACTTAAAATTTGCGGAAGAATTAAAAATTTTCTTAAATAAAAACATTCATACGGTCGTCACTCAACATTCATAAAAATAAATCTCACCATCATCCGTCACCAATAAAATTTTGCTAAAAGTAAACTGTCTCAAAACGTCTCACGTTCAAATCAAAACATCAGAGTATTTTAAAAATTTGCATAAACATAAACTTGCGGTCCTCGGGTTTAGCCTGCCACTCAGCCCAAGCCTGCCCCTTGGTCATCACCTCCTGTCTCCTCAACATAGTCACCTGCATCGATCAAGTCTAGTGAGTCTAAAGACTCAACACGTATAAACTGGAATAACGAGTACTACATATTAAGGTCGCATGCAACTTTAAAATAGGACATACATAATTTGAAACTTGAACTTGCGCATTAAAACTTGAACATACGTACATACATACTACGACGTGCCATAACTTAAACTTTTCATAAACATGCTGCATACTTGAACATACTTTAACATACATAACTTCATCATTTGCGTAGAGGATGTTTCAAAGCGAGTGACCCGTAACATAAATGAGCCTGATCAGACTATACCACAGTACTGGGCTGACAGGGACGTATCCACTGCCGCATACATAAGATCCCTGTTCATAATTTAACAGGCCAGTTGATCCACGTTCATAATTTAACGCTTCACAACCACGATCTAACCCGTTCATAATTTAACGGGCGGATTGGTCCCCGTTCATAATTTAACGCTTTCCAATCCTAACATAATTGGTCACAAGACATTTAGCATACCTCGAAAACTTAAAATATTTTATTGCACGTCAACATACTTACTTGGCGTTGAGGGATTCGTTGGACTTTGACTGGGGCCGTTGCTGCAACATACTAACATAAACTTGTATACTTAACTCACATAACTTAACGTAGAAATCATACTTACTCTCGAGCTCGATCATTACTTAGGACGTTCTAACATTTCCCATGACACGACCTTGATAATCCTTGCACTAAGTCATGACATCGACCTCAAAACAAACTATAATATTTTTCCCAAATATAGAAGAACACGGACCCCGTGCCTACATCCGTGTAGGGGTCCGTGTAGGTACTGGAAGTATACACCGAAAGGAAGCAAAGGCACGGACCCCGTGTCAGGGTCCGGGTGAGGGTCCGTGTAGGCACTGGAAAAAGACACTAAGTGAAACCCAAAGGCACGGACCCCGTGCCCTCATCCGTGTAGGGGTCCGTGTAGATACTGGAAAAAGACTCCGAGAAGACAACAAAGGCACGGACCCCGTGACAGGGTCCGTGTACAGGTCCGTGTACCCACTGTGATCGCGAACTTACGAAAATTCTGAACACCCAATGCTTATTCTTCTAGACTCGGTTATACGGACCAAGCACCGACACCTCGAGACTCATCCTAGCATACCACAACATAAATCCAAATTGTTCAAACGTTTCAAAACAACAGTGTTCGCTCTACGACACACACAACCCAAAATACGGCAATTGACATCAAACCGTTTCCTACGACTTCTAATTAGTTCGAGTGCCTATCGACATGAAACGTAACCTCAAAAACACTCTTAACATCATTACTAACATACCCGTACGCAGCAACGATCGCCCGTCGATTTCCAACGAAGCCTGCAACTTAAAACTTCAAGAAACGTATCAATAACAAAATTTTCTGAAAATTTCAGCTTGCGCAGTCGCACGGAAAATATCATAACTCACTCAATTTTCGTCCAAAAATTTCGAATCATATATCAAATCGAAGGTATCGAAAAGTTCTACGTTTTTGCCGTTGAAAGTTTTCCCAAAATATGAACATAAAAATCGCAGTATTGACATGAACAGTAAAAACGAGTTTTAGATCTAAAAATTTTCCTTCGAAATTGATCCGATTCATGATCCGCTCAAACTACTATCATCATACATAACTTTTACACATAAAAATCGACACAACGCATAATATGACTTGATCGACACAGCAAGAACAGAATATACGTGCCTTTTTGATGATAACGTTACCGAAAGACGACACCGAAGCGGAGATAGAGAGAGGCTTGATCCGGGACGAACGTGACACCGATTTCTTGCAATAAAACCCACCAAAAACCCGATGGAAGGACAAGGGGAAGGGGCGGCTGCTATACTCCTCAAAAACCCTAGCTTTTGCTCTCATAAATAATAAAAATTCTGATTTGTGAATGTGTGTGTGTGTTAACCGATTTTTAGTGTGTGTAAAAGTGTGTTGGTGTGTGTGCGTGTGTTTTAAATATTTAGGAGACTAACTTGCTAATTAAAATAATTACTAAACTAATCTAAAATGCTAGTCTCCCCCAAATAATAAAACCTCTACAAAAAGAAATACTAATTTTACTCACTTTTAAATAAAATTCTTTAATTAAAATATAACACACACCATACTAGACTTAAAAGTTCTAAAATCATAAACTCACAAAATAATTAATTTAGGATTCAAAGATGCTAAAACTTACTAAATTAATTAAAATGCCCCCAAACTCAACTTAAAATAAAATACCATATTTTAACTGGTCACAATCGTCACCGGTCTCTTCCTCGATCTCGCCTCGAATAGTCGCCTGAATCATTAAGCTCGAAAGACATTTTAACGTGCATCACATAAACATAAATAATTTAAAATAATGCATTTAAATAAATCATGCATCGCCAAAACTCATTTAAATTTAATTTAGATGATTTAATAATTAAATGAATGCATGGGTTATACGTGTATTAAATTTGGGCACTACAGTTCCTCCCCCACTTATAAAAATTTCGTCCTCGAAATTAAGTCTTACCGAACAACTCCGGGTAGCGAAGTCTCATGTCGGCCTCTGACTCCCAAGTGGCTTCTTCCACTGATTGATTCCGCCATTGGACTTTGACCAACTTAGTCGTCTTGTTCCGAAGTCTGCGCTCCTGTCTGTCTAGGATTTGGACTGGTTTCTCTTCGTAAGACAGGTCTGGAGTCAACTGCAGCGGCTCATAACTCAGAACATGAGAAGGATTAGCCAAATATTTTCTCAGCATCGAGACATGGAACACATTGTGCACCCCGGCCAGATTCGGCGGAAGGGCTACACGATACGCTAGCGTCCCAACTCTGTCCAAGATCTCAAACGGTCCAATAAACCTCGGACTCAACTTGCCTCTCTTTCCAAATCTCATAACACCCTTCATAGGTGCTATCTTGATAAAAACGTGATCTCCTACGGCAAACTCGAGATCTCTCCTCCTTTTATCTGCATAGCTCTTCTGACGGCTCTGGGCGGTCTTCATTCTGTCACGAATCTTGACCACCACGTCTGCAGTTTGCTGAACTATTTCTGGACCAAGTTCTGTTCTCTCACCAACTTCATCCCAATGAACTGGTGATCTGCACTTCCTCCCGTACAACGCCTCATAGGGAGCCATACCAATAGATGCTTGGAAGCTGTTGTTGTATGTGAACTCCACTAGAGGTAGTCTAGATTCCCACGTTCCTTGAAAATCAATCATGCACGCCCTTAGCAAGTCCTCTAAAACCTGAATCACTCGCTCAGACTGGCCATCTGTCTGCGGGTGAAAAGCTGTACTGAAAAGCAACTTCGTCCCCATGGCTGCATGTAAGCTCTTCCAGAAGGACGATGTAAACCTCGGGTCCCTGTCGGACACAATAGAGACTGGAAATCCATGCAAACGAACTATCTCTCTGAGATAAAGCTCCGCATACTGCGTCATAGAGAAAGTCGTCTTCACTGGCAGAAAATGCGCTGACTTAGTGAGTCGGTCCACTATAACCCAAATGGAATTCGATCCTCTGACTGATCTCGGCAACCCAACAACAAAATCCATAGTAATGTTCTCCCACTTCCACTCGGGGATGGGGAGTGACTTTACCAACCCTGCTGGTCTCTGATGTTCAGCTTTTACTTGCTGACAAGTGAGACATTCTGATACGAACCTACGGATGTCTCGTTTCATTCCTGGCCACCAATACAAAATCTGAAGGTCCTTGTACATCTTGGTGCCTCCTGGGTGAATGGAATACGGAGATGCGTGTGCCTCTGTCAAAATATCATGTCTGATCGAACCAACACTAGGCACCCACATTCTACCTCTGTATCTCACAATGCCGTCTGAGGCTGTGTACAGCACACTGCCCTTGGCTTCGTCTTTCAGTCTCCATTTCTGTAACTGCTCATCCGAAGACTGACCTGCTCGGATTCGGTCTAGCAAATCAGATTTGACTGTCAGATTAGACAGCCTAGGAGCCTTGCCATCACGATAAATCTCTAGACCAAACTTCTGAATCTCCGACTGTAGTGGTCTCTGAGATGACAACTGAGCTACCACTGCCACTTTTCTGCTCAAGGCGTCTGCGACAACATTAGCTTTTCCCGGATGGTAGCTAATCTCGCAGTCGTAATCTTTCACAAGTTCTAACCACCTTCTCTGTCTCATATTCAGCTCTTTCTGCGTGAAGAAGTATTTGAGGCTCTTGTGGTCGGTGAAGATCTGGCATTTCTCGCCGTATAAGTAATGTCTCCAAATTTTCAGTGCGAAGACAACGGCGGCTAACTCAAGATCGTGAGTCGGGTAATTCTTCTCATGCACCTTTAACTGTCTGGAAGCATAAGCTATAACTCGACCCTGTTGCATCAACACTGCGCCTAATCCGAGCTTAGATGCATCGGTATAAAGCACAAACTCGCCTTGCCCTGTCGGCATGGCTAGCACTGGCGCTGCAATAAGAGCTTGCTTCAAGGTGTCGAAGCTCTTCTGGCACTCCTCGCTCCACACAAACTTTGCATTTTTCTTGGTTAGTGAGGTGAGCGGCACTGCTATGGACGAAAATCCCTTAATAAACTTACGGTAGTAGCCTGCTAAACCCAAAAAGCTGCGGATTTCAGATGCGTTCTTTGGCTCAACCCATTCTTTAACGGCTGCCACCTTCGATGGGTCCACCTCAATACCACTGCTGGATACTATATGCCCCAAAAATGCAACTTTCTGCAGCCAAAATTCACACTTACTGAACTTCGCAAATAACTTGCGACTCTGCAAGGTCTGCAAAACTGTCCTCAAATGCTGGTTGTGCTCCTCATGGCTCTTCGAGTAAATAAGAATGTCGTCAATGAATACTATGACGAATTGATCGAGGAACGGCTGGAATACTCGGTTCATGAGATCCATGAAAATAGCTGGAGCATTGGTCAATCCAAACGGCATTACTAAGAACTCGTAATGCCCGTATCTGGTCCTGAAAGCTGTCTTATGAACATCTGCATCCTTCACCTTCAGCTGATGATACCCTGATCGAAGATCTATCTTAGAGAACACGGTAGTTCCCTGCAATTGATCGAACAAGTCTTCGATTCTAGGCAACGGGTATTTGTTCTTGATTGTTACCTTGTTCAGCTCACGGTAATCGATGCACAGTCTCATGCTCCCATCCTTCTTCTTCACAAAAAGCACTGGTGCGCCCCACGGTGAGAAACTAGGGCGGATAAACCCTTTGTCGAGGAGCTCCTGAATCTGCTGTTTGAGCTCCAACATCTCAGCTGGAGCTAATCTGTATGGCGCCTTGGAGATTGGCGCTGTGCCTGGCACGAGATCGATTGCAAACTCCACCTCTCTCTCTGGTGGAAGACCGGTGACGTCATCAGGAAAGACGTCTGGAAATTCTTTGACTACTGGCACCTCTGATAAGGATGGAGTGGACACGTCAGGTGCTGAAATAATACTAGCCAAAAAGGCCTGGCATCCCTTGGAGATCAAACTCCTCGCCTGCGTGCATGAAATCATGCGAGGAAAGCTTCTCCATCTGGCTGGCTCAAAAAGAAATTGCTCCATGCCCGGCGGTCTAACTAAAACTGACCTCTTCTGAAAATCTATCAGAACTCTATTCTTAGTCAGCCAGTCCATGCCCAAGATAATGTCGAATTCTGGCATCGGCAATATGATTAAATCTGCATACACTAGGTGGCCATGCAGTTCTAGGTCGATATCTCTGACCACACTGGTAGCTAACAGCTCTTCCCCTGATGGGACTACTACCGAAAAATTCACGTCTAGGCCAATGGACTTGAGGTCTAAATGATTGGCAAACGTCTCTGATATGAAGGAGTGAGTGGCTCCTGAGTCTATCAACGCGGTTGTGGATAGTCTCTTAATGAAAATGTTTCCTGAGACGCGTTAGCACAACACAAACTAACTTATATCTCAAAATTTATACCATAAACCTTAAGCACAATAGAACTCAATAACCTTAGGTACCCAAAGTATTAATAGCACGCTAATAATCCCAAGAAGAAAAATTCCACATGCAAGACAATATAATACCGAGCTTAGGTAGAAAAGTTTACCAGTCAGTAGGGTGGTGTCTGGGTCCGCCTCCTGTGCATGCATGGCAAATACTCTGCCCTGAGTTGGTTGCTTCCACTGTGGGCACTCCTTCAGCATATGATCTGTAGCTCCACACTTGAAGCACCTGCCTGATCCATACAAGCACTGTCCCGGGTGCTGACGATTGCATTTAGGACACACGGGGAAGGCAACGGGCTTCTGAGGCGCCCCTTGCTGCTGAACTGGACCCTTGCCCTTAGGCGGTCCATGATATGGCTTCTTCGCTAGCGGTCCCTGAAACGGCCTCTTAAACTGAGGCCTCTGATTCTGCTGCTGCGGTGGAGCCTGGTAGGGCCTCTTGCCCTGCCTATCTGCCTCAATATCTCGCTGGTCCTGCTCTGCCGCCAATGCTCTAGATACGGCGACTGCATAAGAAGTGGGACCAGCTACTCTCACATCGCGGCGCAGGATCGGCCGCAGTCCATTCAGAAAATGCCGCAACTTTGCTTGGGCATCGTTCGCAATGAGGGGCACGAAGTGACACCCCCTCTCAAACCTTCTCACAAACTCTGCTACGCTACTATCTCCTTGCCGCAGCGTCATGAACTCGTTGGTGAGTCGGGTTCGTACTTCCTCAGTGAAGTACTTGGAGTAGAAAACCTCTTTAAAACCATTCCAAGGCAGCACCTGTAAATTGACTGCCACTGACGCACTCTCCCACCATAGTCTGGCGTCTCCAGTTAATAAGAAAATGGCACAACGTACCCTATCAGCATCTGCCAGCTCCATAAAGTCGAAAATCACTTCGATGGACTTGATCCACCCTTCAGCTATCATCGGGTCAGTGGTACCCGCAAACTCCTTCGGACTCATCCTCCGGAACCTCTCATATACCGCCTCAGGTCTAGGCCTCTCCTCGGGGCCTACAGCAGTCTGGTTCCTCGCAAACTGCGCGAAGAACTGCGTCATGCCTGCAAGCATCTGCGCCTGCATATCTGGAGGTGGTGGTGGAGGTGGAGGATTGGCTCTTTCCTCCTCTCGGTGCTCCCTGTCCTCAGTCCTATCTTCCTGGTTAACCATACGTCTAGGAGGCATACTGTTCCAACAATTACCAAACACGTAAACCCAACATGCATGAATATAATACCACTATCATAAGATGCACAAAATTTGAACTTTAAAACATAAACATGCTGAAATCACGATCTAATGCATAGTACATAGCGTAACTCAAAACTTTAAAACTTACAGACTTGAGGTGTGACTTCGAGAGCTTCTTGCGACTGGCAGTAGGCGTAACCCTTTACAAGAACCTGGCTCTGATACCAACTGTAACGAACCGTATTCTACACTACTTAAAATTTGCGGAAGAATTAAAAATTTTCTTAAATAAAAACATTCATACGGTCGTCACTCAACATTCATAAAAATAAATCTCACCATCATCCGTCACCAATAAAATTTTGCTAAAGTAAACTGTCTCAAAACGTCTCACGTTCAAATCAAAACATCAGAGTATTTTAAAAATTTGCATAAACATAAACTTGCGGTCCTCGGGTTTAGCCTGCCACTCAGCCCAAGCCTGCCCCTTGGTCATCACCTCCTGTCTCCTCAACATAGTCACCTGCATCGATCAAGTCTAGTGAGTCTAAAGACTCAACACGTATAAACTGGAATAACGAGTACTACATATTAAGGTCGCATGCAACTTTAAAATAGGACATACATAATTTGAAACTTGAACTTGCGCATTAAAACTTGAACATACGTACATACATACTACGACGTGCCATAACTTAAACTTTTCATAAACATGCTGCATACTTGAACATACTTTAACATACATAACTTCATCATTTGCGTAGAGGATGTTTCAAAGCGAGTGACCCGTAACATAAATGAGCCTGATCAGACTATACCACAGTACTGGGCTGACAAGGACATATCCGTTGCCGCATACATAAGATCCCTGTTCATAATTTAACAGGCCAGTTGATCCACGTTCATAATTTAACGCTTCACAACCACGATCTAACCCGTTCATAATTTAACGGGCGGATTGGTCCCCGTTCATAATTTAACGCTTTCCAATCCTAACATAATTTGGTCACAAGACATTTAGCATACCTCGAAAACTTAAAATATTTTATTGCACGTCAACATACTTACTTGGCGTTGAGGGATTCGTTGGACTTTGACTGGGGCCGTTGCTGCAACATACTAACATAAACTTGTATACTTAACTCACATAACTTAACGTAGAAATCATACTTACTCTCGAGCTCGATCATTACTTAGGACGTTCTAACATTTCCCATGACACGACCTTGATAATCCTTGCACTAAGTCATGACATCGACCTCAAAACAAACTATAATATTTTTCCCAAATATAGAAGAACACGGACCCCGTGCCTACATCCGTGTAGGGGTCCGTGTAGGTACTGGAAGTATACACCGAAAGGAAGCAAAGGCACTGACCCCGTGTCAGGGTCCGGGTGAGGGTCCGTGTAGGCACTGGAAAAAGACACTAAGTGAAACCCAAAGGCACGGACCCCGTGCCCTCATCCGTGTAGGGGTCCGTGTAGATACTGGAAAAAGACTCCGAGAAGACAACAAAGGCATGGACCTCGTGACAGGGTCCGTGTACAGGTCCGTGTACCCACTGTGATCGCGAACTTACGAAAATTCTGAACACCCAATGCTTATTCTTCTAGACTCGGTTATACGGACCAAGCACCGACACCTCGAGACTCATCCTAGCATACCACAACATAAATCCAAATTGTTCAAACGTTTCAAAACAACAGTGTTCGCTCTACGACACACACAACCCAAAATACGGCAATTGACATCAAACCGTTTCCTACGACTTCTAATTAGTTCGAGTGCCTATCGACATGAAACGTAACCTCAAAAACACTCTTAACATCATTACTAACATACCCGTACGCAGCAACGATCGCCCGTCGATTTCCAACGAAGCCTGCAACTTAAAACTTCAAGAAACGTATCAATAACAAAATTTTCTGAAAATTTCAGCTTGCGCAGTCGCACGGAAAATATCATAACTCACTCCATTTTCGTCCAAAAATTTCGAATCATATATCAAATCGAAGGTATCGAAAAGTTCTACGTTTTTGCCGTTGAAAGTTTTCCCAAAATATGAACATAAAAATCGCAGTATTGACATGAAAAGTAAAAACGAGTTTTAGATCTAAAAATTTTCCTTCGAAATTGATCCGATTCATGATCCGCTCAAACTGCTATCATCATACATAACTTTTACGCATAAAAATCGACACAACGCATAATATGACTTGATCGACACAGCAAGAACAGAATATACGTGCCTTTTTGATGATAACGTTATCGAAAGACGACTCCGAAGCGGAGATAGAGAGAGGCTTGGTCCGGGACGAATGTGACACCGATTTCTTGCAATAAAACCCACCAAAAACCCGATGGAAGGACAAGGGGAAGGGGCGGCTGCTATACTCCTCAAAAACCCTAGCTTTTGCTCTCATAAATAATAAAAATTCTGATTTGTGAATGTGTGTGTGTGTTAACCGATTTTTAGTGTGTGTAAAAGTGTGTTGGTGTGTGTGTGCGTGTGTTTTAAATATTTAGGAGACTAACTTGCTAATTAAAATAATTACTAAACTAATCTAAAATGCTAGTCTCCCCCAAATAATAAAACCTCTACAAAAAGAAATACTAATTTTACTCACTTTTAAATAAAATTCTTTAATTAAAATATAACACACACCATACTAGACTTTAAAAGTTCTAAAATCATAAACTCACAAAATAATTAATTTAGGATTCAAAAATGCTAAAACTTACTAAATTAATTAAAATGCCCCCAAACTCAACTTAAAATAAAATACCATATTTTAACTGGTCACAATCGTCACCGGTCTCTTCCTCGATCTCGCCTCGAATAATCGCCTGAATCATTAAGCTCGAAAGACATTTTAACGTGCATCACATAAACATAAATAATTTAAAATAATGCATTTAAATAAATCATGCATCGCCAAAACTCATTTAAATTTAATTTAGATGATTTAATAATTAGATGAATGCATGGGTTATACGTGTATTAAATTTGGGCACTACAGCAAATCTGCCAAAGATATTCTTTTAAAAGATGTTAAAGTAATAGCATCTAAACAAATATTTGCTAGATGGCAAGCAATATTAGCTTGTTTCGATTTTGATATTGAACATATTTCTGGAAAATCTAATTCTTTACCAGATTTTCTAACTAGAGAATTCTTGCAGGGATCAGCCTTGGAAGACAGTCTTAAAAAGACCAGCCACCGGGAAGAAGCCCATGAATAAACCACCTTTCAAAAGAGGTGCTACAGTTCCTCAGTCAAATATGGCTAACACAGAGGAAGAAAAGTTTGATCCAATTAAAGAATTTGCAGAAGATCCTACTGCGTATGAAATACATTATTATAATAATGCTATATTTGCTTTAAAGGGATCAAAAGAGGAATTAAAATATCCTTATCTAATTTCAGGATGTCTTAATTGCTGTCCTGTTGACAAAGACCTAAAAGGTCTATCCCCAATTCATATAGCTCAAAGCTATTTAATTAAAGATTTACAACCCATATTGGGGAGAAAAACTCGTGATTATTTTGAAACAATTCTAGTCGAAACTGGCTCAGTTGAAATCCAACATATGGATCGCAATCGCGATTACGCTTTTTCTAAAATGATAATAAAAAAGATTATCCCAGCTGCTAATTGGGGTTTACCCCTTGGACAAGCACGTCAATTAAACACCTTTCAGGCAATGCCTAATATGTTTAATTACCATGATTATATCATGGCTTGGGATATCATTGTTTTATATGAAAATTCTCAAAGAAAACATTCATGGTGGGTAAAATTCCAATTAGATGATATTCATCAATTTATACCAATTTGGTTTAAAACTTTTTTCTTCTCATGGGGGGTAATGCCCTCTATTCTTCCGAGAAATGTTAAAAACATATGGAATAAATTTTTAAATGCAAATACACAGTTTGATGGTTTAACAGCCATATTACAATTCGCCGTTAACTACAATGTTCCTTGGATTATTCGATGGGAATATGGATTACAGGATATGGCTAAAGAGAAATTTGATCTCAAATATACCTCTACTTTCTTAATCAGAAAAGTTCTCATTAAATGGTGGGGTAAAGAAGATTTCTTTGCAGAAGGCAAAGTATATGACCGTCAAGGGGTAATAGCTCTGGGAGTTGCCAGAGAAACCATGAAGAATTTAAATCATGATACCCCAACACAAACAACACTGTTAAAAGAAATTTTCCAACATCTTGATAAAGATACCATTACTTCAATGTTTACTGAAGTATTTGGAGAAAAATCAAATCTGTCAACACAAGAATCTACTTCTTCTAAAGGAAAAGAGAAAATGGAGGATGATACTCCAATGAAAGATCAGGATAATTTGCAAGACGCTCAGGACCCGTATGAGGAAGATGACATATATGCATTATTGAATGCATGAGCTGGATGTCACTAAAGATAGTGGATGAAAGGCAAGCAATCACGGGACTTATAGTCTTTGTAATAAAGTATGTAGTATTGTGGTGCATTATTAAGTGTGAGTTTTACTTTTCACGTGTCATGTTTTTATTTGTGTAAGCACTGTAACTAGTATGTATTGCTTTGCTATTTAAGGAGTCGACTCCCTTTGTGATCGACACACCAAAATTCTCTACTACTTTCTCATAATAAGAGTTTCGAAGATTTCTCCAGTTCTTGAGTTCTCAGTTTCAAGTTTCATCATTTCATGTAAGTTTATGTCATACGATTATATTTATGATCCTCCATTTGATTATATTATGCCGTCTGCAAATTATTTGAAAATCTTAAAAAAGAAGATTAAATTAATTAATAATCAAATTAAAAATCTTGAAGATCGATTAAAAGATCCAGAGATAAATCCTGTTTATAAACAGTGGTTTGTTCATCCACATTTGGAAAGGTCCAAGATTACCTTAAAGGCATTTGAGAAGCAGAGCTCACAGCTTGCTGCTTAAAATTGAAGATTTGAAGAATAAAGATTAAATTTATCTTTAGTTAAATTGAGATTAAATCTCGTGTATTTGTAACAGTGTAAAAGTGGTATCAGAGCCATTGTAATTGGAGAAATTCTTCAGAAATTAATACAAGTTATTCTTCTGTTACGATCTTATTCTTTTATTCTGTAAGGAAGAAGGTAGTTATACCCAGGAGAAATCCTTAAGTCGGGTTCCATAAGACCTGTAAAGCCAAAGGGTAAGGCAGGGTAAAGCCTTGACAGTATCTACCATATTCTTGAATGGATAAATTAATACGATCTTTTACGAAGAATAAATCTTCAAGTAGTAATACTAAGAACAAAGAGTTAATTATTTCTGAAAATTTCGAGAAAAATATTCAAAACTGGAAAATACCAACATCTTCTAATATGAAGATTTATAGATCTAATGGATTTAATTTTAAATCCGACTATATTATTAAAACAATTGAAGAAGCAATTCCTCTAAAAGGAGGATACGACTCATTTAGTTTATTATCTCAAAACCTTGTTAATATTCACAAGCAAAATTACAAATTTATGCATTTGGGAATGATACAAGTAGGTTTAAAACCTCTTACCAGATTAGGTCTAAATACTTCAGCTTTAATCTTAGTAAGAGATCAAAGGCATAATAAATTCGAAGATTCCTTATTAGGAATAGTAGAATCTTCATTATGCGAAGGACCAATACATTTTAGTTGTTTCCCTAATTTTCCAATTTCTCTTTCTGATCCAAATATCATGAAAGCCCTCACTTTAAATATAAAAACTGAAGGTTTTGATATGATAGATGGAACAGAAAATGTTGTTCTATTATATAGAATTTGTTACAAAGTCATGAATTCAACGATATCCAATTTTAGAATCAATACTAATCAAATTAGTTCAAAAAGAGGAGAAACTACTCTTTTCATAACTGATATTACTAAAAGTAATATTATGATTCCTAAAACAATTAATTGGAGTCAAGTTACTCTGCCAGAAATCTGGAAAATGGAAAGTATAGCCCCTTCTTTAAAAGAAGAATCTAGAAAACTAGAAAGTATAATTCAATATGTTGATGGAGATGTCGAAATAAAATTCTCATCTCAAAGACATTTACGAATTAAACTTCCTGAAGAAAGTAGAAATTCTACTTCTTCTATATCTGATTTTGAAAAAATTAGTATATCTGGTCTTCAAAAGACTAATGATAATGTATCTCATCCAGAATATAAAGTAGATATTCCTGAATCTAGTACGTCTAGATTTCAACGAAGTTATTCTGTTAATAATAAAAAATCAAATTCTCCTACTTTTTCTGATATGGGATATAATGTTATGGTTATTAATAATAACTCTATCCAAAAGAGTTTAGATAAGATTAAAAATCTTAATAAGAAAAAATGGTTTTTAAGTTGTTTAAATTCAAAACAACAAACATTATATGTTTCAAGATACTTAGAATGGATTGAAGAAACTAAATTAAATTTAGATTTTTTCAAATGGATGGAAAATTTATATTTTCCAGCAAGGAATAAAATATTTCCAAATTTTAAAGATGAGTCTTTTATAAATACTCTTGAATCAACATATAAATTATATGTTCATGAAACTGGAGAAGAATCTTTTGAGATTCATCCTCCTTTTACTACTTTACAAATTAAAAAGGGTAATAAAGAAATATATGCTGCCCCTATAAAATCAGAAATAGGGCATGGTAATTTTGACCATATTATTCAACAGAATAATTTTACCAATCTTACTCTACATTCTTTAAGAAATCAGACTACTAGAATAGAAGAGATTTTATCAAAATCCAAACAAGGAAATTCTAGTGGTGAAAGTTCAAAAACTTTGATGATAAAACCTCCTCCTAATCTTAAAAAAGAAAATTTTCTTTTAAGTTCTAAAAAAGATGATGATTTTATGGAAGGTTTAATAGATCGATTACAAAAAATTAATATTAAAGAAAAAGGTTCTATTTCGGTAATTACCAAATCTGAACAACTAGATAATATTTCTAGTTCGTCAGAAGATGAAATGCAGATTAATAAAATGCATAAAGTATCAATTGTAAAACCTTTTTATAAAAAGGCTACACCTGTTGATCTTCAAATTGAAGACAAAAAAGATTACGTTCAGTTTAATGGGGAAGCCATTACTGAATGGAATATAGATGGAAAATCTGAATATCAGATTAAAACTATTATTAAACAAATGTTAATATATTCTTCTGCGGCAAAGATAAAAGGTAATAATGATAGGCAAATTGCTCAAGCCATTATTACTGGTTTCACAGGCCAACTTCAAGGTTGGTGGGATTTTTATCTTTCTAAAGAAGCAAAGAATAAAATTCTAAACTCTTTTATAGTTGATCTTAATGGAAGAGAAGAGTCAGATGCTGTAAATACACTTATTTATACAATTTTATCTAATTTTATTGGAGCTAATGAACTCCAATTAGATAGATCTCAAGAACAATTAATGAATTTGAGATGCCCAACACTATCTGAATTCAGATGGTATAAAGATGTTTTTATGACTAAGGTTTTAACTAGAAATGATTGCAATGCAAATTTCTGGAAAGAAAAATTTATTTCTGGACTTCCAGTTCTTTTTGCTGAAAGAGTAAAAAATAGATTAAAATCTAAATCTCCAACAAATTCCATAGATTGGAACATTCTTACTTACGGAGATTTATCTGCAGAAATAACTGCAGAAGGAATTAATCTTTGCAATGATATCAAGTTAAAAAGACAACTTGATATGCAAAAAGAAGAAAATAGAAATATTATTGGTGATTTTTGTGAGCAAATAGGCTTTCAACCAATACAATATCCTAAAAGGGATAAGAAAAAGAAAAGATTTCCTTTTAAAAAGAAAAACCATTATATAAAAGATAAAGAAAAATCTAAAAAATATTCTAAGAAAAAGTTTAAAAAACCTATAAAAAATGACTCTACTAAAGTTCCAGTATGCTGGAAGTGTGGAAAGATTGGACATAAAGCTAATAAGTGTTATGTCAAGAAAAAGATTAATAATCTCAATATAAACAATGATTTAAAAGAATCATTGATAAATATTCTTCTTAATACAGAAGAAAATCTAAAGGAAAAAGATTTTTATATCAATATTATTGATAATGAATTATCTGAATATTCTAACAGTAGTACAGATAATGATTCTGAAATATCAGAAAATAAAATTTGCAATCCAGATTGTGATTGTGATACATGTCTCATAAATTTTATGGGATTAGAAATCAATGTTTTCTTTGAGAATTTTCATATAAAACAATGATATCCCAAGCCATGATATAATCATGGTAATTAAACATATTAGGCATTGCCTGAAAGGTGTTTAATTGACGTGCTTGTCCAAGGGGTAAACCCCAATTAGCAGCTGGGATAATCTTTTTTATTATCATTTTAGAAAAAGCGTAATCGCGATTGCGATCCATATGTTGGATTTCAACTCAGCCAGTTTCGACTAGAATTGTTTCAAAATAATCACGAGTTTTTCTCCCCAATATGGGTTGTAAATCTTTAATTAAATAGCTTTGAGCTATATGAATTGGGGATAGACCTTTTAGGTCTTTGTCAACAGGACAGCAATTAAGACATCCTGAAATTAGATAAGGATATTTTAATTCCTCTTTTGATCCCTTTAAAGCAAATATAGCATTATTATAATAATGTATTTCATACGCAGTAGGATCTTCTGCAAATTCTTTAATTGGATCAAACTTTTCTTCCTCTGTGTTAGCCATATTTGACTGAGGAACTGTAGCACCTCTTTTGAAAGGTGGTTTATTCATGGGCTTCTTCCCGGTGGCTGGTCTTTTTAAGACTGTCTTCCAAGGCTGATCCCTGCAAGAATTCTCTAGTTAGAAAATCTGGTAAAGAATTAGATTTTCCAGAAATATGTTCAATATCAAAATCGAAACAAGCTAATATTGCTTGCCATCTAGCAAATATTTGTTTAGATGCTATTACTTTAACATCTTTTAAAAGAATATCTTTGGCAGATTTGCAATCAACTCTTAATAAAAATTTCTTATTTAAAAGATCACTTTCAAATTTTGTAATACATTTAACAATTGAAAGAATTTCTTTCTTTATTGTAGAATAATTCTTTTGAGTATTATTCCAAGTTCCAGAAGTATATCTTACAAGAATTTCTTTAGATGTATTATTTAATTGTTGTTTAAGTATTCCTCCATATCCAATATCAGAGGCGTCTGTTTCAACTATTTTGAATGCTTCAGGATTAGCAATAGATAAACAAGGGAGTTCTTTAACTCTTTCTTTTATTTTTTGTATTGCTAAAGTATGACTATTAGTCCATGGTTGAGGATTTTTCTTCAACCTTTGAAATAATAATTTACAATCTTGAGCGAGATCTTTATAAAAATCTCCTATATAATTAAGACTTCCAAGAAATCTTTGTAATTGATTTACATCAGTAATTTTATCAGGAAATTTATCAGCAAAAACAATTGCTCTTTCAATAGGAATTATTATTCCATTTTCAATATAATGTCCTAAGAATTTTATCTTAGTTTGAAAAAGTTTTACTTTTTTCTGATTTACTGCCAAACCAGCTTTTTTAGTAACTTGAATAAATATATTTAAATGTTTAAAATGCTGATCAATATTATCAGAATATATAAGGACATCATCTATATATACAATAATATAATCTGTATAAGAATTATAAATTTCATTCATTATATTTTGGAATTCCATTGGAGCATTTTTTAATCCAAATGGCATTACATTCCATTCGTAATGGCCAAATGGTACAGTAAAAGCTGTTTTATATTTATCTTCTTCTTTTAGAAGAATTTGATAAAATCCTGATTTTAAATCAAAAGAAGAGAATACTTTTCCTTTAAATAATCTATTTAGTAAATCTCTTTTATTTGGTAATGGATGCTTTATCCATTTTAATGCTTTATTAAGTGGTTTATAATTGATAACAAGTCTTGGAGCTCCTCTTTCAATTTCGGCAGCATTTTCAACATAGAAAGCTGGGCAACTCCAAGGACTATTACTTGGTCTGATTAACTCTTTTTTAAGAAGACTATCAATTTCTTCTTTGCAATAATTTAAAAGTCTAGGCCCCATTGCTATAGGCCTTGCTTTTGTAGGAATTTTATTCTCAGAAAAATCATCTGTATAAGGAAGACTGACTTGATGTTTTTCCCTATTCCAAAAGGCATTAGGAACATCAGCGCATATCTCTTTAGATATGATTTCTGAAATAATTTTTATTTTTTCCTGAATTTTATCAGATTTTAACTTATCTTTAATATTTTTAAAGAGAATTTCATCTTTTAATGAAGTAATAAAATTTTCTTTATTACTAACTATTTTTTGTAAAATATTTATAGATTTTGAAACTGGTATTGTTGTGAATGGGAAAAATAAATCATTACCTTTAATGTTGGTATATAAACCCTTTTCATTAATTTTATTAATAGGAAACAACATTTGGAAAAATGGAGTTCCTAAAATCACAGGAGTAGATATATTTTTAATGAGAATAAAAGTTGTATTTAAACAAACTCCAGAGTTACATATTGCCACATCAGACAATTTGTAATTAACTATAAGAGGTTGCTTATTAGCAGCAGTGATAAATTGAGTAGTCTTTTTATAATATTTAGACGGAACAATTCCTTCACTGATGCAATTTACATCAGCTCCTGTATCTAATAATGCTTCAATAGTAATTTTAAATTTTTTGTTAATAATTAATGTTACTTTTGAGTACCATTTTTGAGAAATAATCTGATCAATTTTATTGATCCATACCATTTGATTTATTTCTTGATCATCATCATTTTTTGGTAAAATATCTTCTTCTTCTTCTTCCTCAGAAGTAGAATCTTTGTCCCAAGTATTATTATTAATACTAAGAGTATTTACTCTTTCTTTTAAATATTTTATCTCAGATTTTATCTGATCTATTTCTCCTTTTAATTCAGAAATAGTAGGCTCTCTTTCTTTTTGTTTGGCCTTTTCTAATATTTTATTATAAGAATATAATTCATGTTCTTGTACAGTATTTTGTACAAGTTTAGTCGGCTTGTGATTTGCCATATTTAAATAATGTTCTATAGCTTTTCTTTTTTCTATAGGGTCCTTTATTTGATCTATGAGATCTAAAATGAAAGTTTCTTCATTTGATATGACATTGATTTCTAATCCCATAAAATTAATGAGACATGTATCACAATCACAATCTGGATTGCAAATTTTATTTTCTGATATTTCAGAATCATTATCTGTACTACTGTTAGAATATTCAGATAATTCATTATCAATAATATTGATATAAAAATCTTTTTCCTTTAGATTTTCTTCTGTATTAAGAAGAATATTTATCAATGATTCTTTTAAATCATTGTTTATATTGAGATTATTAATCTTTTTCTTGACATAACACTTATTAGCTTTATGTCCAATCTTTCCACACTTCCAGCATACTGGAACTTTAGTAGAGTCATTTTTTATAGGTTTTTTAAACTTTTTCTTAGAATATTTTTTAGATTTTTCTTTATCTTTTATATAATGGTTTTTCTTTTTAAAAGGAAATCTTTTCTTTTTCTTATCCCTTTTAGGATATTGTATTGGTTGAAAGCCTATTTGCTCACAAAAATCACCAATAATATTTCTATTTTCTTCTTTTTGCATATCAAGTTGTCTTTTTAACTTGATATCATTGCAAAGATTAATTCCTTCTGCAGTTATTTCTGCAGATAAATCTCCGTAAGTAAGAATGTTCCAATCTATGGAATTTGTTGGAGATTTAGATTTTAATCTATTTTTTACTCTTTCAGCAAAAAGAACTGGAAGTCCAGAAATAAATTTTTCTTTCCAGAAATTTGCATTGCAATCATTTCTAGTTAAAACCTTAGTCATAAAAACATCTTTATACCATCTGAATTCAGATAGTGTTGGGCATCTCAAATTCATTAATTGTTCTTGAGATCTATCTAATTGGAGTTCATTAGCTCCAATAAAATTAGATAAAATTGTATAAATAAGTGTATTTACAGCATCTGACTCTTCTCTTCCATTAAGATCAACTATAGAAGAGTTTAGAATTTTATTCTTTGCTTCTTTAGAAAGATAAAAATCTCACCAACCTTGAAGTTGGCCTGTGAAACCAGTAATAATGGCTTGAGCAATTTGCCTATCATTATTACCTTTTATCTTTGCCGCAGAAGAATATATTAACATTTGTTTAATAATAGTTTTAATCTGATATTCAGATTTTCCATCTATATTCCATTCAGTAATGGCTTCCCCATTAAACTGAACGTAATCTTTTTTCTCTTCAATTTGAAGATCAACAGGTGTAGCCTTTTTATAAAAAGGTTTTACAATTGATACTTTATGCATTTTATTAATCTGCATTTCATCTTCTGACGAACTAGAAATATTATCTAGTTGTTCAGATTTGGTAATTACCGAAATAGAACCTTTTTCTTTAATATTAATTTTTTGTAATCGATCTATTAAACCTTCCATAAAATCATCATCTTTTTTAGAACTTAAAAGAAAATTTTCTTTTTTAAGATTAGGAGGAGGTTTTATCATCAAAGTTTTTGAACTTTCACCACTAGAATTTCCTTGTTTGGATTTTGATAAAATCTCTTCTATTCTAGTAGTCTGATTTCTTAAAGAATGTAGAGTAAGATTGGTAAAATTATTCTGTTGAATAATATGGTCAAAATTACCATGCCCTATTTCTGATTTTATAGGGGCAGCATATATTTCTTTATTACCCTTTTTAATTTGTAAAGTAGTAAAAGGAGGATGAATCTCAAAAGATTCTTCTCCAGTTTCATGAACATATAATTTATATGTTGATTCAAGAGTATTTATAAAAGACTCATCTTTAAAATTTGGAAATATTTTATTCCTTGCTGAAAAATATAAATTTTCCATCCATTTGAAAAAATCTAAATTTAATTTAGTTTCTTCAATCCATTCTAAGTATCTTGAAACATATAATGTTTGTTGTTTTGAATTTAAACAACTTAAAAACCATTTTTTCTTATTAAGATTTTTAATCTTATCTAAACTCTTTTGGATAGAGTTATTATTAATAACCATAACATTATATCCCATATCAGAAAAAGTAGGAGAATTTGATTTTTTATTATTAACAGAATAACTTCGTTGAAATCTAGACGTACTAGATTCAGGAATATCTACTTTATATTCTGGATGAGATACATTATCATTAGTCTTTTGAAGACCAGATATACTAATTTTTTCAAAATCAGATATAGAAGAAGTAGAATTTCTACTTTCTTCAGGAAGTTTAATTCGTAAATGTCTTTGAGATGAGAATTTTATTTCGACATCTCCATCAACATATTGAATTATACTTTCTAGTTTTCTAGATTCTTCTTTTAAAGAAGGGGCTATACTTTCCATTTTCCAGATTTCTGGCAGAGTAACTTGACTCCAATTAATTGTTTTAGGAATCATAATATTACTTTTAGTAATATCAGTTATGAAAAGAGTAGTTTCTCCTCTTTTTGAACTAATTTGATTAGTATTGATTCTAAAATTGGATATCGTTGAATTCATGACTTTGTAACAAATTCTATATAATAGAACAACATTTTCTGTTCCATCTATCATATCAAAACCTTCAGTTTTTATATTTAAAGTGAGGGCTTTCATGATATTTGGATCAGAAAGAGAAATTGGAAAATTAGGGAAACAACTAAAATGTATTGGTCCTTCGCATAATGAAGATTCTACTATTCCTAATAAGGAATCTTCGAATTTATTATGCCTTTGATCTCTTACTAAGATTAAAGCTGAAGTATTTAGACCTAATCTGGTAAGAGGTTTTAAACCTACTTGTATCATTCCCAAATGCATAAATTTGTAATTTTGCTTGTGAATATTAACAAGGTTTTGAGATAATAAACTAAATGAGTCGTATCCTCCTTTTAGAGGAATTGCTTCTTCAATTGTTTTAATAATATAGTCGGATTTAAAATTAAATCCATTAGATCTATAAATCTTCATATTAGAAGATGTTGGTATTTTCCAGTTTTGAATATTTTTCTCGAAATTTTCAGAAATAATTAACTCTTTGTTCTTAGTATTACTACTTGAAGATTTATTCTTCGTAAAAGATCGTATTAATTTATCAATTCAAGAATATGGTAGATACTGTCAAGGCTTTACCCTGCCTTACCCTTTGGCTTTACAGGTCTTATGGAACCCGACTTAAGGATTTCTCCTGGGTATAACTACCTTCTTCCTTACAGAATAAAAGAATAAGATCGTAACAGAAGAATAACTTGTATTAATTTCTGAAGAATTTCTCCAATTACAATGGCTCTGATACCACTTTTACACTGTTACAAATACACGAGATTTAATCTCAATTTAACTAAAGATAAATTTAATCTTTATTCTTCAAATCTTCAATTTTAAGCAGCAAGCTGTGAGCTCTGCTTCTCAAATGCCTTTAAGGTAATCTTGGACCTTTCCAAATGTGGATGAACAAACCACTGTTTATAAACAGGATTTATCTCTGGATCTTTTAATCGATCTTCAAGATTTTTAATTTGATTATTAATTAATTTAATCTTCTTTTTTATGATTTTCAAATAATTTGCAGACGGCATAATATAATCAAATGGAGGATCATAAATATAATCGTTTGACATAAACTTACATGAAATGATGAAACTTGAAACTGAGAACTCAAGAACTGGAGAAAACTTCGAAACTCTTATTATGAGAAAGTAGTAGAGAATTTTGGTGTGTCGATCACAAAGGGAGTCGACTCCTTAAATAGCAAAGCAATACATACTAGTTACAGTGTTTACACAAATAAAAACATGACACGTGAAAAGTAAAACTCACACTTAATAATGCACCACAATACTACATACTTTATTACAAAGACTATAAGTCCCGTGATTGCTTGCCTTTTCATCCACTATCTTTAATGACATTCAGCTCATGCATTCAATAATGCATATATATCATCTTCCTCATACGGGTCCTGAGCGTCTTGCAAATTATCCTGATCTGTCATTGGAGTATCATCCTCCATTTTCTCTTTTCCTTTAGAAGAAGTAGATTCTTGTGTTGACAGATTTGATTTTTCTCCAAATACTTCAGTAAACATTGAAGTAATGGTATCTTTATCAAGATGTTGGAAAAGTTCTTTTAACAGTGTTGTTTGTGTTGGGGTATCATGATTTAAATTCTTCATGGTTTCTCTGGCAACTCCCAGAGCTATTACCCCTTGACGGTCATATACTTTGCCTTCTGCAAAGAAATCTTCTTTACCCCACCATTTAATGAGAACTTTTCTGATTAAGAAAGTAGAGGTATATTTGAGATCAAATTTCTCTTTAGCCATATCCTGTAATCCATATTCCCATCGAATAATCCAAGGAACATTGTAGTTAACGGCGAATTGTAATATGGCTGTTAAACCATCAAACTGTGTATTTGCATTTAAAAATTTATTCCATATGTTTTTAACATTTCTCGGAAATAATAACTCTATCCAAAAGAGTTTAGATAAGATTAAAAATCTTAATAAGAAAAAATGGTTTTTAAGTTGTTTAAATTCAAAACAACAAACATTATATGTTTCAAGATACTTAGAATGGATTGAAGAAACTAAATTAAATTTAGATTTTTTCAAATGGATGGAAAATTTATATTTTCCAGCAAGGAATAAAATATTTCCAAATTTTAAAGATGAGTCTTTTATAAATACTCTTGAATCAACATATAAATTATATGTTCATGAAACTGGAGAAGAATCTTTTGAGATTCATCCTCCTTTTACTACTTTACAAATTAAAAAGGGTAATAAAGAAATATATGCTGCCCCTATAAAATCAGAAATAGGGCATGGTAATTTTGACCATATTATTCAACAGAATAATTTTACCAATCTTACTCTACATTCTTTAAGAAATCAGACTACTAGAATAGAAGAGATTTTATCAAAATCCAAACAAGGAAATTCTAGTGGTGAAAGTTCAAAAACTTTGATGATAAAACCTCCTCCTAATCTTAAAAAAGAAAATTTTCTTTTAAGTTCTAAAAAAGATGATGATTTTATGGAAGGTTTAATAGATCGATTACAAAAAATTAATATTAAAGAAAAAGGTTCTATTTCGGTAATTACCAAATCTGAACAACTAGATAATATTTCTAGTTCGTCAGAAGATGAAATGCAGATTAATAAAATGCATAAAGTATCAATTGTAAAACCTTTTTATAAAAAGGCTACACCTGTTGATCTTCAAATTGAAGAGAAAAAAGATTACGTTCAGTTTAATGGGGAAGCCATTACTGAATGGAATATAGATGGAAAATCTGAATATCAGATTAAAACTATTATTAAACAAATGTTAATAAATTCTTCTGCGGCAAAGATAAAAGGTAATAATGATAGGCAAATTGCTCAAGCCATTATTACTGGTTTCACAGGCCAACTTCAAGGTTGGTGGGATTTTTATCTTTCTAAAGAAGCAAAGAATAAAATTCTAAACTCTTCTATAGTTGATCTTAATGGAAGAGAAGAGTCAGATGCTGTAAATACACTTATTTATACAATTTTATCTAATTTTATTGGAGCTAATGAACTCCAATTAGATAGATCTCAAGAACAATTAATGAATTTGAGATGCCCAACACTATCTGAATTCAGATGGTATAAAGATGTTTTTATGACTAAGGTATTAACTAGAAATGATTGCAATGCAAATTTCTGGAAAGAAAAATTTATTTCTGGACTTCCAGTTCTTTTTGCTGAAAGAGTAAAAAATAGATTA